>NW_027286181.1:14412474-14687474 GCF_022747635.1 Hetaerina americana | reverse complement strand
GGAGTTGATTGAGTGTTTATTGTAGTGTGAGGTGTCAGAATGTTTCTTGTTAGACAAAGAAACATAGCTTCGCTAAGTTTGCGTTCATTCAAAATCTACATTATAAGGTAGACTACCGAGTAGTAATAGTAACACGTAACGTTTATGGACAGGAGAAAGAAATTTATTTGGTTGTTGACATAATGACAATCTACTAATTGAATGAAAATACCAGAATTATGGAATAGAATTACCGCGTTATTTTTGTTAAACAAATGAATGAATACAGGCACATAATTGCTTGTGTCACTGGTTACCAAATGATTGTTATACATGAATAAATTCACTAAAATGAGTATTTTGTTCTTCTTCGTTTATTAAATAAATAAAATATTGGTATTTATATTGTATTGATGAGTATAATTGTTGTTAATTTAATGTTATGAAGAAAAATATTATTTTCCTTATAACTTCAAATTCGAGTACGGAAAAAATTACATTTTTGCGGCATTCAATTTCGCTGATACTTATTCAGTGTCTGTTTTTGTCTTAGTTCATTGACCTAAAAGCTTAACCAATGGTTTATGGGAGAATTTTTAAATCAATGTCTGTCAATTCTTATTCGTAGTAAATTTCATGGTAAGTCCCTCCTTTCTCGAAGAAAACTTGTTGTTTCCCGAAACAGGATATATTTTTCACAAAAACTCATCAATCAACGTGATCGTATTTACATTTTTTATTTGCTGAATATGACGTGAATTCCATTTCCGTAAAAAAAGGACATCCGATTCGAACGAATTCAATGGATGCAAATATGCATGAATGGAAACGCATGCAAATAAAATAGATAAAAAATATTGGGGAGAGAGTATTCCCATCAATTTCGTCTAGTTCGCCATTTTCGATTGATTTATATATGCTATCCCAAGAACACGTAAGCTATGGTTGATGACTGTTGTGGCAAAGATTTGCATCAAAATGCTGGAAGCCTTTGAGCTATTATCAAGACTTATATAAAAAGGAAAGAAATATCGAGTGGAAGCAAAGCATGCATCACACGCGGAGAGAGAGATAAGAAAAAGAAAGGATAAACACAGTTTAAGAACTCTACGGCTTGAATTTCCTCAACTTTTTAAAAGATGGCGCAATATTTCTGATGTTATCTTGACAAAAACCATTAGAATTATCATAAAAATTACTCAACTCTTAAATAATGCGAAATGTAGGAGAAAAATGAAGAGAAACGTATATTCTCAAACTTTAAAGAGAGAGAGAGAGAAAAAAAGAAATAATTTTTCTTACCTTGCGAGGAGAGATTTCTCAAGTCTGCTTTTTCCGACTCCTTACTATTATTCAAACGATCACCATGGAGTTGGTGACTTCTCGACGACGAAGCACTGCGGGAAATAAAAAAAACGATTCATATAAGATGCCATACGAAATGAAAATCAACGGCAATATACTATGATTCCCCACACAGCCATACTACAAGATAAAATTTATGAAAAATACGCACAACACGGAGCGCAACATTTAATACCGCTGACAAACAAAATATTTTAAATGGCGATTTCCTTCCGAGGCAAAATTCACGAGTTAAGTCCCAAATTATCGCTGAAAAGAGTACGGCAAAGGGCTGGTGACGTCAAATTACTTCGCGAACAAATTACAGCCACGTATTTTTAGCATTTACGTCACTCACACGTTTGGAAAGCGTCACCGTGAAAACCTACTGTATATCGGACGCACCATGAAATGCTATATTTAATGAATCTCACAACTATATTCATTGAATAATCTCACAAAATAATTAATAAAAAGAAATTACTTTAAAGTAAATGATGTCTATAACGTGTTCAATATATAATTGGAAATAATACGTAAAAATAACATTGAAAAAAAATTTTAAACATAGATTTTGACTTTTTCAGTAAATCAATGGATTTCATTACTGAGTTGATTAAATAATAAGTATTTATAGATTAAACGTAAGGCATTATTGCTAATTAAATGCAAGAAACAATAACGAATTAGCAAATAGCAAAAACGAAACAATTTGCGAATGCCTCCTAACTTTTAGTAATCCTTCATCACAATTTATGCGCAATTAAAGAGGTACACAAATGTCTTGGTAACGCGTTGTTAAGTGATAGGTTCGTACAATTTGCACGAACTGAATGGAATTTGTATCCTTGCACATTATTATTAATTAAAATTTCTCCCAGACATTGATGCATAAAATTAAATATGAAAGTCGACTAAAATTGATATCAAAATACCAATAAACATGGCGGAAATACAAATTCCCTATTCATAGACTAATTTAATATTTACACCGTTATCATGTCTACCATGATATTTGGAGTTATCTGGGGGTAAAAAAATCAAATCAGTTCAAGCAAGTTTCAAATGAAACATGCTAAAGAAGAGTTATGATATATAATATGATATTATATACATATATATACACACATATATAAATAAATAAATATATGTATATATATATATATATATATATATATATATATATATATATATATATATATATATATCACTTTTTGAAAGTCTCACGGACGTTAATCATAATGTATAACACTTAGCACTAGTGGATACAGACAAAAACACACAGAAACACACAAAAAAGAGACTCATTATTTTGAAAAATAGTGAGTCACTATTGTGACTCTATACTATATGCTATACTGTGACACTATATACTATAGTGACTCAATATTTTTCAAAATATTGAGTCTCTTTTTTGTGTGTTTCTGTTTGTTTTTGTCTGTGTCCACTAGTGCTCAGTGTTATAAATTATATATGAATGTATATATATATATATATATATATATATATATATATATATATATATATATATATATATATATATATACATTCAAACACGAAATCCCGCCAAACGGCGAATAAATACTCATATATACAGAAACAGATATAAGGAAGAGGGATAGGAACACATATAAAGGACGAACACAATAAAGGTGGGGAAGGCGGAATCGAACGGATCACAAGAGTAAAAATATTTCCTTGACCGGGACTCGAACCTCGGATCTTTCCACTTGCCGGGCGGATGCTCTTAACCGTTTGGCGGGATTTCGTGTTTGAATGTGTATTTGGCCAATGTGGCTCATCTCTTTCTTCTGGCTATGCGTGCCACGAAACGCACTGTTCCTTTCCTGTATGATGTTGTATGAATTCTAAACCACTGTCCTTTCCTCTTGTGTATTGTCTATTTCTCCTTTGGTGGGTGAAACAGTCCCCTGACGCCATCTCTTGGCTAAAGAATCGGGGCGCTTGGCGACATATTAGACCCACGGATCTCAGGGTAAATTACGTTTCCTCGATAGCTCAAGTGGTTAAGAGCATCCGCCCGGCAAGTGGAAAGATCCGAGGTTCGAGTCCCGGTCAAGGAAATATTTTTACTCTTGTGATCCGTTCGATTCCGCCTTCCCCACCTTTATTGTGTTCGTCCTTTATATGTGTTCCTATCCCTTTTCCTTATATCTGTTTCTGTATATATATATATATATATTATTATATATATATATATAATAAATTGGACAGCAACATCTATATTCCGATGAAGACGGAGCAGAATTCCGTCGAAAGGATCAAGAAATAACGTGTGAGTGATCTTTTTATGTGTTTCTATATTGCTTGTTGCTGTCCAATTTATTATTCGGCACTTCCGTGTTACATCGAAGAAATCATCTAATATATATATATATATATATATATATATATATATATATATATATATATATATATTAGCTAAATAATAGTGTTAAAGTTGCCATATTATATACATAAGGCATGTAATGTGAACAAATGTACATGGTGTACATTCCGAGACACCATGTTCATGGTTATGTGCATGGTGTCTGTGAATTAGACAGTGAAAATATAAGTTGAATGAGCTTCGCCCATCTTTAGGCGAGTGGTAAAATTACTTATCATACGATATAACATTCAAAAAGGTTCATTTTTAAACATATTGCTATGCTATCCTGCAAGGCTATTATTATTTATTAGTCCATGAGGACGAATAATCCTTCCACGTCTTTTGAAAAGAGTTCAATTACTTAGCGAAATCGACTTACGTCTTCCAGTTACAACCAACTATTAATTCCCCATGTTCAAGTTTTCGGCAATCATCTTTTCATATCGGTGCTTAAGACCCTTGCTTGCAACTACCTGTCCCATTCAATAAAGCTCCTTTGTCGAAAGCAATTTTTCTCTTAATGTCTTCCTTAATTTTAAGTAATTTTGCCTCGATGATTTCCTCAATCTCCAAGTGAAATGTTTTGCCTGTTCCAGTTTATACCCTTCAACTATTTTACCTTTAAACTTAACCTTCCTACTTCAATATCAATTGGACACAAGTGTAAACTTCCGGGAACCAACTTTAGCCCTTCATAATTGGAGCCCTTGAGACAAGCGTGATGAGAGCTTTAGGGGCCGCAATGTCTACCAACGTAATCAAAAGTTCTCTGATTTCGCAGGGAGCCATCGCGTGGGTGTGGGTGGCGAACAAGCAAACTTTTGCATCTGACCCTTTAACCATTCTTGCACGTAATTTAAACTACTTGTTCACCAAACGTTGGATTGTTTGGTTGCCATGGTGGCATTGTTATTGTTGTGAGAAACAAGATGTCGCCCGGGTGTGTTTTCCTCTTCAGTGGAACGGTGGATTTCTCATGAAAATTTCACCCTATAGGGAGTTAATTGTGTAGTTTTAAGGTGCATAAACGACCTATGGATAATTTTAAAGGAGATGGGATCTTAAGCAATTTGATATTTTCAAAACGTGATGGCCAATTCAACTAAAAATTTAGGCGTGTCCCTCGGTCGGACCTTGGTCACATGGGGTTCAGCGAAGTGAACGAATTAGCCTCTGGTTTTCCGCTCGAGTGACTGCTTGGGGAGGAGGGGTAGTTGTGTTCTCAAAAAATCGACATCTTTTTTTAAGGCTATGTTAATTTTTTCGAGCTATTTTTTTGGCCCTCAGATCGAGGTAGTATGTACATCAAGTTTGCCTCCAAAATCAAGTCCCTCGAAGTCAAACAACACCACATGCTCTGGACATTCATCTAAGGAGAAAGGCATGATTTTTTGAAGGAGTAAAATTCCAGTTTATATTCTAGAAGTCGCCATGTTTAACCTCACACGCATAATGAGGGGCGTGGTATTCCAGTAAGCAAACCACTGGGAAAATGAACGGAGGACCCGGGTTGGATTTCCCGTCATGCCCAACTACTTTCGATGTAACCAGCCCCCTACTTTCCTACCCCCTCACACGGTTTTCGTCTCCTAACCTTTACCTACCCAATCACCATGCACCATCTACAGTACAATTGACCTATCAGTCTTCTTCTGCTGACGAAGGGGCTGAATCCTTTCACATTAATCTATCCTATTTCATTTAATTAGAAGCAGTCTATCGGTTTAAGATAGGGTTTTGAATGGTCTTGACGCTACAAATCACAGTACTTCGAAACCCTAACTAAAATGCAACAATTTTAGAATGTGAAAATCACTCACCTCGACAGGGATTTTGATGGGTTGATTGGGTTCTTATCCCGATCAGGGCGAATGATTTTTTTTACACTCTGAAATTGTAGCATTGAAATGCATATTAGCGGATGACTCCGTCAAAAAGTTACTGTCACGGCATCTCCAGCAGTTTCTTGGAACCTGACTAAAATTACTCAAAATATCTTTAGATCCAGCAGTACATATTATAACATTTCGCTATTTAGCTGTGCATACAATTTACCTTCCCTTAATTTCATCCCAAGCATGAGTTTATTTTCCTTTCCCCCTCCTATCTCACTTTCGCAGGATTCCTCCCTATTTTGCCGTCTTAAGCATTTCATTTCCTAAGAAATATAAAAAACAAACTCATGGGCTTGTGTGTGTGGGAGTAAAAAAACCAGAACACGGACATTTTTATGCAAAAACATTACTTTTTATCTTGTAAACAAGAGAATTCGTGCGTATTTTCAATTGCAATTCACGTTGAAATCAACATCAACCATAGAAGCTCATGTTAAGCATATTAGGTGCTTGGAAAGCAGAGTAAGCTGAAACTTGAAACAGCCAACATTCTCCACGCGAACACAAAGGAGACAGGACTAGATAATGGAGTCGCTACGAAACCAGAAGATATCGCGGGCGGAACCCTTCTCCTTCCCAAGGAATTAATTTGGAGGATCTTCCGCGTCGACAGAGGGATATCTCTCCGTACCCCCGTCTCCCTCTGTCTTCACGAACGAAAATTCCCATTCAGGAAGAGTTCACCGTTCGCCGGTCACCGCTTTCGTGCCCGGAGACTGGGAATGGAAGGAGCGAATGAAGCGATTCTCAACTAGGCCTCCCTTTGTCCCCATCTCGGTCCTTATCGGCCTGGATCCCCTTTCACTCTCTGCCCCCACTCCCTTTAGCGCCTTTCTCTTCCACCTCACGACATCCCATCCCTGCCGAATGGACCCTCCTTCAACCACGCCCCTCTCACAAAACACCCCGTGACCTTTGACACTCCCACATTTTCTTCCTCAAGGACGATTGCGCCCCTTGAGAAGGGAAGATACGTAGTAGATACAGACAAAGAGAGAGAGAAATCTGCAACAAGGCCGTGCGATACTCCTCTATACAAATATCGGACATCGATTTAAAATAAGCATCGATTCAGCAGCTGTGGCTGGAAAATTATCGATTTCGAAAAATTCCGAGTAATGTCGGAGATGTAGGAAGGTTCCAGCAATACTGATCACATCGATATGTGGCGGTCGATATTGGCGGAAATTCTTCGAAAGGAATTAGACCGTACATGTCTACAAAATCGTTCATATAATTCATTCATTATCGATTATAAATATTCATAATCGACTATATCATTCATTTCGATCATTAAACTAAATCGATAAAATAAAGCAAAAGTGGCTATAATAACGGTATCGAAAAAATCGTCTATATTTAAAGTACCGATTTTATTCAGTTTTCAATTGCGTCTTCGAAATTATCATCAGTATTTCAACCCTAGGATTTGCATAGTGGAGTCCTCCATTCTTCTCCGTGTGTCGATTTTCCATTAGCCCATGATAATATCTCTGTTTTACGTTCTTCTTAATTTGTTTCTAATGAACTTTTATCTTTGTCTATCTTTACGAGTTCTATTATCGTACTTTTAACCAATTCATTATGCCTCAAGTTGTGTCCAATCCAATTCTAGCTCTTCTTCACCGCATAGGTCTCTCCATATTGTCCTTTTGGCTTTTCTGCTCTTCTATATACTTCTTCCCCGTTCCTCACTTTGTTTGTCTATTTCATATTCAGCTTCCTCCTCTACCGCGCCATGTTCCGAATGTTCCTACTTTTCGCTGGTCCACTTTTCCAATACTCCATATCTTTGACCCCCATTCTCCATAAAAACATTTTGAGGAACTGCTTCCTTGTTTGCAACCTCAGGGTATTTAAGCATGTATATTAATACCGTCAAATCGACAATACAGTACACATCGATACATTTTGATTATTGATTCAACTATACAGTATAACCCATTCCAATAATGCCATCCACATTAGAGATACCATAATTCATCAATAAAACCTTTAATATTTGCAGTATTGTCTATGTCATTGACAATATGATCCATTTCGATAATACCGTCTACATGATTATCAATTACCTCGTATATCAGAGCACTACTGCCGACTTCGAAGTTTTGCCAGGCTCTCAGGTTAAATGATGTGAAAAAAGTCACTATTATTTCCCGGTCGTTATGACGTGCGTTGAATTTATTCGAGTTTCGTCCCATTTAGCGATTTTACCATCACCAGAATAAACTTCCCCCCCTCCCCCGCTCCTACTAAAGCTACAATAACCATGCGCAGCATGATTTTCGACCACGAAAGTCTTTGAAATACTTCATGTCTTAATGTACACTCAACGAAGGTCACCCATACCTTTTCTTGGGTAATGCAGCGTTATTGGTTGGCTTTGTTGACTCTATTCGTAGGCCATATGAATGGGCTGGATTCTCCGACGAAAAACCAGCATGCAATGCGCTGCTATGACTTGCTCAATCCGAGGGAATGGATACTTAATTTTTTCTTTGCTTTTGAGGACTATTTTCCACTCTTCAGTGGTTACCTAACATTCCCATCCTCCAGTCTCCTTGGTCGGTGCATACTTCCTTTTCCAAAACTCTATCCATCATCATTAAAGATTATTTCTGCTCCATCCAGTTTTTTCCTTTGCCGTCCTTGTTTCCTTTATCCTGGCGGTGACTATTCCTAATGAAAGCGTTCCGCGTTTGAAACTTTTCCCTGCCTCCGCACCCAAGGATATCGCCCCTTCTGGTTTACTCATATATACAAAATGTATACAATTACTTTTGAAGATACATTAATTAATTAAAGATAAATATTTTAATAACTTATATATAAAATTTGGGCGGCACAATAGATGACACTTAAAAGGACATTCACATTGTAGATCGTTTGAGCTTTCGGCCTTCTCCGAGGCCTTCTTCAAGTAAGTCTTACTTGAAGAAGGTCGAAAGCTCAAAGCTCATCTACAATGTGTGTCCTTTTAAATGTTATCTATTTTATTTGTGATCTATATTGCGATATACACACACACACACACACACACACACACACACACACACACACACACACACACACACACACACACACACACACACACACATATATATATATATATATATATATGTATATATGTGTGTATACATACAAACACACACACACACACACACACACACACACACACACACACATATATATATATATATATATATATATATATATATATATATATATATATATATATATATATATATATATATATAAAATATCTTCGAAATGGAACGCTCTTCGGCGACGCACAAATATATAAAAACACAGATGTAGATTTTTAGAATATAGAGACACAAAGAAAGGACACTCACAATTTGTTATTTGACGTTTCGACAGCACGGCTGTCGTCTTCAGAATCTGATTCTGAAGACGACAGCCGTGCTGTCGAAACGTCAAATAACAAATTGTGAGTGTCCTTTCTTTGTGTCTCTATATTCTAAAAATCTACATCTGTGTTTATATATATATATATATATATATATATATATATATATATATATATATATATATATATATATATATATATATACACTTTCACATTTGTTCATGACTCCACAAATTTCAGCCTAGTTCCAAAGTTTTTAAATTGACTGTATTTGGTACAGGTGCCTCAGACACAACGTCTCATTGAATGCCTCTAGCATGCCCCACATTATTTCTATTGCAAGCTCTTTGCACGTCCCAACCGCATCCATTCATTCCGACCGCAATGGTAATTCTTTTCCTTTACCATCCCCTCTTAGCCATTAACATTCGCAATAGAAGGGAGAATATCAGATAAGCGAAACCCTAAGGCAAAGAAGGGAATAAAGAACCCGCGAGATAACCAATGGGAAGAAGTATATTTCGTACACACATAAGAGAAGAAATGTGGGGTTGTGTATAATTTCACCCCAAGGATGTCATGATATAAGATTCGCAAGATTCAGGCAAGAGTTACGGCATCCTGAAGGGAAAAAGTTACGACGAGTTGGCGAAAAATGAAAAAAAAAATAAAAAAAACCGTTGCGCGTACCCTGGAAATAACGCAGACTTGCGATTGATACGCTAGTCATGATAGATGAATATTTTTTCCCCTTCAAAGAGATGAAAAATATGTTGCAGATTTAAAATGCACGACAAAGAACATCAGCAAAAAAGCGGTATACAGAAGACATACAGTTTCACATTATAAAAATGATAACAATTGAGCTCTATTGATTCGATTTTTGTATTTTCCAGTTGTATCCGTGGAAACAATGCCAATTTTTATGGATTTCAGTTGAGCGAACACTCCAAGATGGTGTTTTTCGGGATGGAAACTTTCTATTGAGTTAGGTAAACTGGAAAGAATTCAAAAGGTTGAATGGGAAGGAGAATTTGCAGAAAGGTTTTGGCGAGTTTGTTCACTTAATTATGATCTATTCTGGTCTTTTCCGTTCGCCGTCCACGAGGAGAAAGTTTTTGGTGGAATTAAAGGAAAGGTGGGATGGAGTGGTCATTCGTAGCAAACGGGAAGGAATTTTGGCCATTCCGGAAGCGGTGAAAAGAGAAAGGGCGAATGAGATCGTCTGCAAATGCAGAGATAACGTCTCCTAAGCCGTCAGAATATATTTCGAAAATTGGGAATGAAAAAAAAAACGAATCGTGAAAAAAAACATTTTTTTTGGCGTATGAAATGTAAATACACTGAAATCCGCGGGTTACTAATGCAACAAAGTGTCCTGATTCTTCGGTCGGGAGATGGTGCTCGGGAACTGTATCACGTACCAACAGAGAAATGGACGAGTACGAGGGCGGTTCAATAAGTACCCGTGTTAGAAATGAAGAAACCATTTTTTTCAAAATCATTTTTTTTGTTTTTCAACATAGTCCCCTTTTAGAAAGATACACCTCTCCAAATGTTCCGGCCATTTTTTTAACACCTCCAAAAAATAGGATTTGTCGAACTCTCCAGAGGATACACAAGAGGATAGGATAGTAGGAAAGCAATGATGAGCTGTAATAAAGAGTAGGGACAGTGCGAATCAAAGACACGCCTAATCAAAAGAAGGCAATGTGGAATATCGAAAACAATACAACTTACAACACGGAAACCCGCCAAACGGTAAAAACATATGCGGATATCATTTTCAAAAAAAGGGATAGAAGCACATACGCATTAAGGATGCATAAAATGCCAGTGGGAAAGTTGGAAGGTTGCGGATTTAAATCAAATTAAAAGTTTCCCTGAAAAGGAATCGAAACACGGACCTCCGTAATTCCGGATCGATGCTCAGACGCTACCAAGATCGTTCTACTTGGATGCGTATTCCATAGCAACGTACATTGCCTACGGTATTAAAAGTCTTTCTGGAGATCTGTTTCCTACTGTACTCCAACATATTCTCCAGTTTTCGTAATTTGATTTTGCATTTTTCTATGCGGAACGTATCTCATCATTTCGCTTACCAGCGGGATCATGCTCATAATTTCGGTTTTTTCCAGGCGATAGAATATACTGAAAACGAAGTTTTCCAACAAATTGGGGATACATTACCTTCTGTAGCTATCCGAATGTCATATCATATTACTGATCCGCACATAAAATTTGACTTTTGAATGAAAAAGTTGCCTCCCATCCCCATTTAAAGAAACTGAGGCATTGCTTACAAGTGATGATGTTGATGAAAGGATTACTTTTTTAAAATTTCAACTGCGTATAACGAATTTTTAATGAACGATTTCAAACGGTGTTGTAAGTGGCTACTTATGTCGATGTGAAGTTTTATTATCCTCAAAAAGCCGCCACGAACGCTGACGAAACGATTTATTCGCTCAAGTGAACACCAAAATTAATATTATGGTAAAAATTAAGATATTCTAAAAAAATCCCAAAACGAAAGAGCACCCTATAACAGTAAAAGACATCCCTATCTACACGAGATGTACTAGATATAAAAAGAAGAGTTATTGTCTTTGGTTCCTGCCAATTACAGTCTATTTCAAAGTAATACATTCCAATTGTCTTTTACTAAGCGCCAAGAGGTTTCTTAGAGGAATGAAGCAAAAAGGAAAAAAAACATTTTTTATTTTGTGAAATGGTCGTGGAGTTATTGAGATATTTGGCGAGGGGAGAGAAATGAAAATATCGGCACGGACCTAATGTTTCTTGGGTACACCTCAAGGCGTTCATTTTCTTTATCGATCGACCGCCCTGTCAATTGAGCGAAGAAACTGAAGTGACAGGCTTCCAAGAAGGCGTGAGAACTCACCGCTCAAAGGCAATTTCCTTTCCACTCGTCGATTCTCGAAAGACGCTAATCTGTTGCGATGTTCGAAGACATTTCTGTTCCGATGCAGATACTCTAGACCCGTGAATATCCTCTCTATTTCTTGAATTATTTCGCAGGTAATTTGGGCTCAAAACTAAATATATATATATATATATATATATATATATATATATTCACACACATATATATATATATATATATATATATATATATATATATATATATATATATATATATGAGGAAGGCAACGGGAAACCACCTTAATTATCATTCCCAAGATTTACATGATGGACAATACAGATATTTTGAGTCCTGGCAACTACGGGGCTCGGCCCAATCGGCCGTGTGTCGTGCCCAGCAGCGGGGAAGGCAAGGCTTCCGCGGTCGTCATCCCACGAAACCCTTGCAAGGGAAAACCAGCAGCAGCAGGACAGAAGACGCAGGAGAAGAAGACAAAATTAGTTAGAATAGGAACGTGGAATATTAGGACAATGATGATGAGAGGAAAATTGGAGAATGTTAAGCGAGAGATGGAAAGGGGAAATATAGATATTTTAGGTCTATGCGAGGTTAGATGGAAAGATAGCAGGGATTACTGGAGTGATAAGTATAGAATAATATACAGCGGTGGGGACGAGAGCCAACGAGGGGTTGCCATAGTATTAAATGAAGAGGTAGGAAGAAGCGTAGTCAACATAGAGCAGGTAACAGATAGAATACTACTAGTAGAGATAAAAGCAGAACCGACGAACTTAGTTATTATTCAGGTATACATGCCACCGAGCAACCATAAGGAAGAAGAGGTCGATAGGATGTACGATCAGTTAGAGGACATGATTGCGTGCGTTCCTTCACGGAAACATTTGATAGTGATGGGGGATTGGAATGCGACGGTAGGCGAAGGAAGAGATGGTGACGAGGTCGGGGACTACGGTTTAGGCACGAGGAATGACCGCGGGGAGAAAGCAGTTGAGTTCTGCAGGAGACAGGGGTTAGTCATCACCAACACTTCATTTAGACACCAAAAAAGACGCAGGTACACATGGAAAATGCCAGGTGACTCAGGAAAATATCAGCTAGATTATATCCTGGTTAGACACAAGTTTAGGAACAGTGTGATAAATTCCCACAGCTTCCCGGGAGCGGATGCGGACTCAGACCACAATTTAGTTGTTATGAAATCTAGGGTACGTTTAAAAACGATAAGGCAGGGGCGGCGAGTTAGAAAATGGAATGTAGAAGCATTAAATGGTTTGAAAAGGAAGGAATACAAACAGGCGGTAGAGAAAATCATGGAGGATGGCAAAGGGCTTAGTACTATCGAACAAAAATGGGAAATGATCAAGAAAGGGTTGTCTAAAGCGGCAAAAGATACTATTGGAACCGTTAACGCTAAAAGGACTAGGAAACCATGGATCACGGATGAGATGATTACAAAGTTGGAGGAGCGGCGAATATGGAAGAATATAAATACAGAATTAGGTAAAATGAAGTACAAAGAATTGAACAATAAATTGAGGCGGGCAACAAATAAAGCAAAAGAAGCATGGTGGAAGACGCAGTGCGAGGATATGGAAAGTCTGCAGAGGAAGGGTGAAATCGGTGCGCTGTACAGCAAAGTTAAATCGTTATCGGGAAGTAAGAAAGGAAGAGCTATGCTAACAGTTAAAGATAAGGCGGGTAAGGTAATAGTTGACGCAGGAAAGATCCAAGAGAGATGGCAGGAGTGTATAGAAGAACTGTATAGTAAAGAACTCAGACCAACAAAGTTAGACATTGAAAAAGAAAATGACGTACAGGGAGACAGCCTAGGTCCAAGCATACTAGACAATGAGATAGAAAGGGCATTAAGGGAGATGGAACTAAATAAGGCCGTGGGGGTAGATAACATTCCCGTGGAACTTTTAAAATGCTTAGGAAAATGTGGGAGGAAGAGGCTATATGGGCTGATACGTAGTATTTATGAGGAGGGAATCTGGCTGGAAGACTTTGTGAGATCAGTTTTAGTTCCTATTCCGAAAAAGCTAAAGGCCACGTCAAGTGAGGAGTATAGGAAAATTAGTTTGATATCCCACGCAGCTATGGTTGTTCTCAGGATCATAAACAAAATGATAGAGAGTAGGGCAAATGATTACTTAGGGGAGGATCAGTTTGGGTTTAGGAAGGGGAGAAGTACGCGTGATGCCATTGCAGTAATGAGATTATTAATCGAGAGGAATATAGAACACAACCAGGAGGTATTTGCCTGTTTCGTAGATTTCGAAAAAGCGTTTGATAGAGCGAATTGGGAAAAACTAATGAGTATTCTGCAGAAAATAGGAATAGATTGGAGGGAAAGGAGGCTAATCCGCAACCTGTACATGTCTCAGACTGCTCAGGTGCGAGTGGGGAACGGGGAGTCCGGTTGGGCAGTGTTAGGAAGGGCTGTTAGGCAGGGTTGTTCATTATCACCGTTGCTGTTCAACCTGTATGCAGAGGAAATGATTAAAGAGGCATGGGAAGAACTGGAGGTAGGAATGAGGGTGGGTGGGGAATTCGTAAAATCAGTTAGGTTTGCTGATGACCAAGCTTTAGTTTGTCAGTCAGCCAAGGGGCTGCAAGCATTGCTTAGTGAATTGGAAATTGAGTGCGATAAGTATGGAATGAGAATCAATATTAATAAAACAAAGGTTATGCGATTTTCTAGAAAGAAAAAGGCCAAGCTTAACATAAAATAGGTGGGCAAAAAATAGAGCAGGTAGAACAGTTTACGTATCTCGGTAGTGTTTTGGACCAACACGGTCATAGTAGTAGGGACGTAAGGAGAAGAATTGCGCTAGGCAAAGAGGCTTTCACAAGGAGGAGGGAGTTGATGACGGCGACGTTGAGTAAGGATCTTAAGAATAGACTCGTCAAAACTTTGATATGGAGCGTAGCTATGTACGGTGCGGAAACGTGGTCATTGAAGCAGGAGGATAGACGTAGATTGGAGGCTTTTGAAATGTAGGTGTGGAGAAGAATGGAGAAGGTGAAATGGACAGAGAAGAAAACAAACGAGGAAGTACTTGGTATGGTGGGCGAAGAGAGGGGTTTGTTGGGAGCAATCCAATGGAGGCAGGAAAAGTGGATGAAGGGGGTGTTGACCGGTAGTGGGATGTTGAAGATTGTGATAGAGGGTAGAATGTTGGGCAAAAGAGGAAAGGGAAGGAACAGGATAGGGATGTTGGACGGGATGAAGGGAGGAAGAAAGTACTCAGAGATGAAGAGGGACCTGATATAGAGTAGGATGATGGATTTTGTGTTTTGTAGGAGTAATAAAATATTTGTTTGGTAGTTGTGTCCATCCAAAAACCTACCTTAACCGGTAGATTACCTTAAAAATATATATATATATATATATATGTATGTATGTATGTATATATATATATATATATATATATATATATATATATATATATATATATATATATACATTTATATAAGTTTTTATTCGTGGGTCGTTGTCATGGTTCCCCTCCAACTTTTCCATTCCGACCTTCTGAATAGTAACGTTGTTTTCAAACACGCTCGCCGACTCCGAATGTGAGTTGCGTTCCATTCGTGAAAAAAATGAGCGTAGCACAAATATTGGCGACGACTGACAGGCTTTGGGGGTCGAAAGTTGTTCATATAGACGACTATCTCCCTCTATGGCATGCCTCTACTCCCTCTTTCCTCTCACCTTTTCATCTCCTCTGCCCCCCTAACTGAAAATATTTACCGTGCATTAATGCAGATGAGTACATAAGAGAGGGAAAGTTCCAAAATTCGTCCTGATACACAGATTTCAGGTAATCCGTGAAAAAAAATTAAAAATAATAGCGGGAAATCCTGAGAACGTAAGTTTAGTCAAGTCAACCGCTGAAATACCTACAAAGAGTGAATTTAAAGGTGTAAAAAAATCGTCTTGCACGTGATTCGAACCCTCGTCACCAGATTTTCAAAATTCAATGGCTAAATTTCACGGGTGGCTTAACGGCATAAAGTATTCAGAAACGAAATCGAAGCATCCGGGTTCGAATCACTGAGAAGGGGTAAAATTTTTTTCTCTTAAAATTTTCAAAATCCTCTTTGAAATTCCATAGCGTCACTTAGGTAAAAATAAATAATATCTGCCTTCCTCCTTCACTCAACCTTCCTTTTCTCTCACACACATTTCCACCGTGGGATTGCCGTCCTCATCTGTTTGCAATGTCACAGTGAGTTTTCTAGTAGATTCAGAGGAAAACCCAATCCGTTGCCAAATGGTCTTGTTTTTAGGACTCGTTGGTCAAGCCTCTTTAATTCAAGACGGGAACGTCATAATTCCCCTCAAGTCCTTTCTATCAATTACCATGTACGTATTGTAATCATTGGCAAAAATAGAATTGGCTCGTACTTGCATTTCCACTTGTCATCTGTATAAATTTCGTAAGCATTCAGTTATTTTGTTGCCGTTATCGTATCTGTTCTGGTCTCTATCGCATATTTAAAGAATAATCAATATTATTATTATTGGTATTCTAAACATTAGGGTTGGTTTTGGACGGTCATAGACTATATCGAAGCAAATTGGTACATTTCTTAAGCTCTCTTAACAAACAAAAAACCTGATATCCGATCCTATTATAAGTCCCTCTTCAATTCCGCATACTTGGCGAGGGTGGCATCATTTTAGTCACATTATTAGACCCTTTCGTCCATCTTATTTTTTTTCATGCTTCTAGAACCCACATCTCAATCTAGCCTTATTCCGCTATCTCAATTACCAAGTTTCTGATCCATAAAAATTATCATCCATTTTGATGTTTTCGCAGATATTTTCTTTACTTCATTACTTGAGGTTCATGTCATACATTCTCGACTCTACTACGTTAATACTTCTTTGCCTGTAGCCATTATTATTATTAAAACTCATATGTGCATATGAACAGTGTCAGTTGGCACACAAGTCCCTAGTATTACAATCGAACGCCTTGGAAAAATAACTTGACATCTAAAATCCAATTACTATCACAAAAGATAATAAATAAAATCAGCCAGGAAAAAAAAGATACAGTTAAAGGAAACCTCAAAACACCAATCTCTAACACAAAAAAAATAAAAATCCTCATCTCATTAATATCAGTTTCCCAAAATATCACAATAAATATCACATTCATAGCGATAAACTAGAATAATGGAATCCACTCTAGAGCACAATAAAAATTAACATCTTGGCAAATATAGGGCCGATGAACAAAACAAAACATTTTTTATCCCTGCAAAAAAATCACAAATATCTCGGTTATGTTGGTTTTCTACCCGTTAATGTAAGTTTCTGATGAACGGTGCAGCGACGCATTTACTTCCCTCCTCAAACAAAACACAATTTCACACCCACAGAAGTAAAGGAAGTCTCTCTTCAATTCTGCATACTTCCTTCCTCCCTCCGTTTCGTCCAACATGCCTATGCTATTCCGACCCCCATTTCGCTTGCCTAAGTCCTTTCCTCTATATCACGGTCTTTAACATTCTATCGCCAATAAAAAAGTTCTCCATCCGACTTTCCTGCCTTCTTATAATTACCAATGTTAAGAAAAGTTTAGATGAATCCTTAAATATGGTGCGTGGTCTTACACGACGCGGAAACATGGCCATTGAGGCAAAATGATAGGCTTACATTGGAGGCTTTTGAAATAAAATGGGAGTGGAGGTGGAGGGAAAAGATGAAATGGACAGAAAGGAAGACAAACGAGGAAGGGCTATTCATGGTGGGGGAGGAAGAGATGGGGTTTTCTAAATTGTCATTGACCCGCAATACGGTTGTTGTGACGACACAACATAGTCATTGTTGAGACACGTCACAATTCGCGTCTTTCGTTTCAGAATCGGGCTTTGCCATGGGTACCATTGTTGCCGCACGTATACCTACCTACACCTGGTTGCGGTACCACTGCTCTTTTGCCACCGATTTCACTTCTGGGTAATCGGTAATACCTACCATCTCTCTCTTGGTGGGTCTTAACCATGTATCACCTTCTTGGCTCAGTTGTATGCGGAAATATTCTTTGTCGGAAGTAGTAAGTATAGAGCATGGGGATTTTCCCTTGGGGGTTTGTGGGTGGAGATGTTTCTCCGAATGCGCGGTGAGGGGGCATCTTGCCACAGCTTAGGCCAGTGACTGTCCCTGAGTTCCAAGAAAATCATTTCAGCTGCAACGCCACCCATCCGGTTGGAGTGAAGGTGTAAGGATCTATTTATGCAGAACCCCTCATTTCGTGCCATAGGGGAGGGAGGGGCACAACTTATTTTCCAGCCGTGACAACAAGATCAAGAAAATTGAAATGATACAATTATAATCTTGTTACCACGTTAGCCAGTAGATACTAAATTTGGCCACTGAAAAGTCAAGCATGGTCGTGATTATAACTATACTACTTACTTATTTGTGTGTTTTAAGACGGGACGAAGTGGAGCTCAAACAAACAGAAAAAAATTCTAATATTTTTCCATTGTTAATTGTTTTTAAAAAAAATACATACAAATTCTAATCTAGTATTTTCTATAGAGGTAAATCACCATGATGCCTGAGAAAGAAAAATTTCATATACCTATCGATTCAGCAAACCTCCAACGTTTGGCGCACATACATATAAGGTAATAAGGTATACTTTCAGGTGCATGTGTATGTTAGTTGGTAGTTTGAGTGTTTGCATGTGTGTGGGGTGTGTAAGCGTTCTTGCATGAATGTATGCCATGTATTGTTTGTGGATGGTATAAATTTATGGCTTTTGCATGCGGTTTTTTTTCTCTTCTAAATTACGGGTGGTGTCCTAACACCCCCCGCCACACGCCCTTGCGACGGCTTGCGGGGTATTGAGTAGATGTAGATGTAATTCACAAATCAGTAAACCATATTAAAGAGCAGCGAATAATGTTGGAGGCATAATTACCGTTATATATGATCAGTAATGATCATGCAGAAGATATATTTTTTATATCAAGATATACTTTTTTTAGACAATAATTATTTCCATCGGCCGAAATGGATGTCTAAACGTACGGTAAGGAACAAAAAATAGCAAATGTTGATAAATAAATGAAGTTCATGCTCTAATTATATGTGAAGTAAAATCTGCATACCGATTTCTAAATTTACATTCGCTGGATTTGTCCTGATTTTTCTCCATAATTTATCCCTGATATGTTTACTGTATGGTTAAAAAAATATACTGGAACAATCAGAAACACACTCACTACTTATATGTGCATAATTACTTGCATTACATAGGTTAGAGTTGGTTCGGAAACTTGTTCGTGGAGGCAGGAGGATAAGCTTGGATTGAATGCTTAATTGAAGTGTCGGTGTGGAGAATGATTGATGGAATAAAACTGGCCGAAAGGAAAACAAAAAGATGACATTCTAGGCAAGGTAGGGGATGAGAGAATTTTTTAAAACGCTGAATAAATACCATTTTTCTAAAATAAATTTACAATTAAATTTAAAAAGAAAAAAATATACTATGGGGTAGTCCAGGGGAATGTATAATATATCGCATACGAACGACTGTTATAAAAGTTCAAATATTAACTCAAATGAAGTTTTTCATTCATTTTTTAATGTTATTTTCCATAAGGCATCATCTTCTCCCGTGATAACCAGTGATGCTTAAAGTATTGTTTTCTTGGATGAATCAAGGAAAATGTGGATACGAAAGCGATATAATTACAACATTTTACCAATAAAACTCTCTTTTGAGTTTTATTGGGTTTGATTTTAAGGTTAACCGAGATTAACCGAAAGCAGAAACATTAAAAATTAACCTTTATACGTATTTTTTCCAGCAATGAACACGGGCGTTTGCACCAAAAAAGAGAAAAAAACCCATAATTTTCCAAGTTTTTTAAACATATAATTTTCATCCACTCACATTTTCAAATACGGTTTACCCAAAAAAAAATTAAGATTACAACTTGTTCTTCTAAATTTTGATGAACTAACTGAGCCTCGTAAAAAAATAACCTACCAGGATGTTTTAAAGTGAGAACGTTTCGTATAGCATTAAGAGGATTACTCCTCTTGGCAAAAGGAAAACACGACTTCGCTCAATCCGGAGAAAGATGGCGAGACTGAGATTGAGGATGAAGCCCTCTTATTTAGAGGAATCTCGTCAACAACCATCCCCTTTTGAGTTCTTGATAACATCGCCGCAAGATGGGGAGCATTTGTTTGCCGAAATTACATTAATGTCGCCAGCGGGAGAGAGGAGAGAGATAGAGAGAGAGGGTGTGCTCCTGGAGCATTTCATAGTCAGACGACGAACGGTGGGGAGGAAATGGGGATCTTCACCAGTTTCCGGCTTACTAAACCTCAAAACAACTGAATTATCTCCGTCCGCGGAAAGGGAAAAAGATTTTCCGTGTTTCATTATTCTTAGGGTGACGAGTGGGAAGGAAATTGTATTCTTTTTTTTACCCCCCTCCTTCTACTTTCACATTTTGTTATTTCATACCAACGCGCGCAAGACTACTCTTCCGTATGGCTCGAGTCCGTCGTTAAGTGAATAACCAGCAACGGGAAAATTTGATTATTTCGCCGTTATTAATTTGTTTATCTCATTGTTACCTCGACGAAAATGAAATTCAAGCTAGTGGATCAGGTTTAGAAGGTCGACCCGAACGGAGAACGGGAGCAGAGAATGATTACGCCAGCAGACGCATTAATCACTGAGCAGAGATGGGAGATTTCAGCTGCGAAGAAAACAGTCGAACGACGACGCGCGAAGAGGATATTTGGAAATGGAAACGACATTCGACTCCAATAAAAATGATCTCAGCATTATTTTGTGGCAAAAAATATGCGTAAGTACCATTATTTCAAACACCTAAACCCTTTAACGAAAGGGATCTTTTAAACTGATTCTACCAACCGTGAAAACTACCGTTGAATAAATTCGCAAAAAAACTTTTATTTTATTTTGAATACCTTTGCATGAGTCACACCGCCATTTTGAATTCCACTCATCCAAAAAGATTTTAAAGTGGTCCGTCCCTTAACGCAGTCATTAAGATGGAGATTAGATCATAACACTGTTTTCTTTCAGCACCGAAAAAGCAGTCTCAGTAGCGGCGGGGTAGTAAATATTCTGATTTTAAAAAGGACGTTCTGTCGAAGAATATATTTTTTTCTGCTTGTTAATGACGCTGCACAGATGAATTAACTATGCAAGAGTAAAAACAATTCAGGAATACAAAAAGGAATCAATACAAAAAAGAGTAGTATAAATGAAAGGTCTACATCTACAAATATCTACATGGTACCCTGCATGCCGCCTATGAGGTGTGCAGAAGGAAGCGATCCAACGCCAGGACTGCACCCTTAAAAAATAAAATTTTCTTAATTGTCAGTTGAAACAAAACTGTAAAATAATTCAATTAAGGGAGATACTGGTAGCTACTATATGGACGTACATTACGACATCTTACTGTGAAATAATTCAAGACGCATAAGAGACGAGCTGTTTAGTAATTAGAAGGTCAATAAACTTAGGTTAGGTGAGACTGTTTTCACCGTTACTCATTGACATTTATCGATTGTACGGATAGCAGGAACAAATAAATTCCAAAATTAATTAATTCCACAGTTATTTGTGGAATTGTGGTTTTTATGTTAACCGTATAACGTTAGATGAGACAGTGACAAAATTCTAGGCTACTTAGAATGAAAAAAAAAAGAAAAAGACTTTTAGTTCCCATCGCACAGTCGTTAAAGGTTATTCTGATCCATTATCGTTAGCGGTAAAATTGAAATCTCAAATCTGTCGGTTCAACACTAGAACTCTCTCTAATTGTATTACGAGAATCTCTACTACCGTAGCAAAGACCTGCTTCCAATTTATACTAGGGATTTAATCTGCAGAGTCAAAGAGCAGGTGCACATGTGGGAAAAATTGTGCATACGTATGTATACAAAACGGTATTTCAAAAGCACGTCATAATATCTCAACAAAGCACAGGATATCACACATATGGCTAGCTTTTACCGACGACAATCGGCATGTGAATGCCGACAATTACATTAATTAACAATCGTTTGCGTTTTCCCTAGACAATAAGCCATAATCGTCTGTCATTGTTGAGGACACCATTTTCAGTATTTCAATCATAAGGTTTGTTTACTGTGGCCCTCCATTCTTCTCTATTGAGAGTTATTTTCCTCCAATCCTCTCATAGCTTCTGTGTTTTACATCCTTCTTAATTTGTCCTGTGTACTTGTCTCCTGGTCTTTCTTCAACTTTCCCTTTTATAATGTTTCTAACTACTCAATCGTGCCTCAGTGTGTCCAATCTACTTCTACCTCTTCTTTGCCGTAGAGTTCTCTTCATAGGTGCCTTTTTGGCTCTTCCGCTATTATACGTACTTCCTCGTTTCACACTTCGTCTGTCGACTTAATCTTCAGCATACTCCTATTCAGCAGTATGATTCAAAGGTATCTTCTATTCTTCGTTTGTTTATTTTTCCAACATTCCATGTTTCTGATCCGCAGGGTGTAATGATCCATGATTAAGTTTCGAAGAACTGATTACTTTAAGAAGAATGACTTTTTTACCTGTATTATTTCTGAGTTGCCGACCAAAAATTACCCAGCGAACCAACAGTACAGGTAACTAATCATGACGAACAAGGAATAATTGATTTGCAGAAAATTTGTTAGATGTTCAAAGAACTGCGGAAGATGCGTGATAAATTTGACATTGCATGCACGGTATTTTGTCACAGCATCGTGTTCCTTCAAGAATCTCCAAAATTTCGGAGTGTAAGAGGACGCCTCGGGAGCTTAACCGGCTAAAGCACTCTGCCGAACATTGAGGGATACGGGTTCTAATAACGATCAAGGCGAATGATTTTCACACTGTAATTTCCTGAATTTTAATGCATATTAGCGGATGAATCAATTAAAAGTTACTGTCGCGGCATCTCCCGCAGGTCTTTGAAATAATAATAAATTGATTGCTTACTGTGATTGCTATTCAAGGTATCGGCATTCAACAATAGGTTGACGTGATGGAATAATTGTCTTCAAAGCACACTAATAAATCTCTAACGGCATTTTCTTATCTCCTTCATTTAATGAAATCAAGACACTGTGGTAAACTAGTGGTTTTGTGCCAGGTGAGAAAGAGATTTGGAATTCAAAAAGTTAGCTGAACTTTTAGCCTACAAGGAAGCGCTCTGGTCTTAATCTCCTGGCGTGGTAATCCTTCGCCGAATATTGATGAGACCGGAATCTTAGACCGACGGGAGAGAGAGTGGGGAGGAGGGGGAGAAGGGGAAGGGTGCCAAACTCCTCCATCTCCAAATCCGCCCCGCACCAGAAAGATTGAAATCTTTCCGCAACAGTTACTAACAAAAGACGAGCGATATCCGTACCGCGACGTATTTGTGACGCTATGGAAAGCGATAACTATCATTTCCCTGGCAACGAAAAATTTTGGCGCGCAGGGCGGCCATGTTTGCTTGGGATAAGAGCGGCAAAAGCGAGACGGTGGGTTACAGAAAAAGGTTAAACCGGGATCGATTCTCTTTCCATTCGCCCCATCCCCCACCTCCCCCGAAGATTAAGCAAAAGGATGGGTTTACTGCGGTGAAATTTGCATACACACACAAATAAGACTTGCAAGAGTGATTCGTCTACAGCGAATATTCCTGCTCCTTCACCTCAAGTGTTTGAGGCCTTGAGTGAGGTTCATTGCGGCGTAGAGGAAAAGAAATTTCCCGTGAATTATTGAAGACTGCTGCAGTTCATGCAAAGCGTCATTTGAACGAAAAAAAGGTGGGAAAACTGCAAGAAGGATATGTGGAGTGAAACTGAAACGTTAAAAGAATTTGATAAAAAAAGGTGAAAGCTGGTTAAGGAAGGTAGGGGGAATAAATGATAAGATTCGTTCGACGGATTCACGGCATGCAGAAAGAACAAGGAATTGAAGAATGGTTTAAAGCAAATGCTTGATATTCGAATATTCAGTACAGTGTTAAATGGGGCTTAGAAGCGCAACAGAACTTAGTTAATCCATAGGCCTATTAAAATCCAGTTCCGGATAATGCGCAGAAATATGTCATGGACAAGATGCGTACTCAAAAACCATGCCATGAGGCTAACAATAAAAATGAAAGCTGTCAGACCAACACCGGCCCAAAACAACAATTAGGTCGTTCCTAATGTTACTGTCTGAAAAACGGACGAAACGTCGAGGCACAAAACTGTCCAAAAGCTGCAAAAAAACACTATAAAACATCCCGTGATGGTAGTCAGTTTAAATTGATCAGAAAACCACATTTTCTTAGATCAAACAATGCGCACTGGGAGTAGAAATCAACGGATCACGTTGATGGATGGGGTGGACTGCTCACGAGGAAGAAAATGCATGACGTTAACACGTGCTCGCTCCTTCGGGAAAGATATGACCGGAGAGACAACAACCTTAGCTGGGGATCTCTCGGAAATTTTGTAATAGTTCCAAGCTCGGAAAATAGGCTGGCTCTTAGGGCAGTTTGCCGAATGCTAAGCCAAGCGAACGCTCAACCTAGTGAGACGATTTCAAACGGATAACAACTCATCAGCCTCAATGTAATTGAAAAGGGGCGAACTGGAGATAATTTGCGATACATTTTCGAGCGAATGATTTACCCCACTACCTTTATAAATTACTCAAACAATTCTCAGAAATAATTGCATTCAGGCGCTCTTGCTAATTCGAAAACACATATTAAAGCCGTCATTAAAAGTAAGGAAGCAATCCAAGGTTTCCTTTTCGCTCTAAATCCAGTACTTGGGATGATTGTCGATGCAAATCGTCCCAGGAAATAAACATTTTAGTACGTATATGCACAATCAAAAACATAAAAAATTATCATGAGATTAAAATATAATATTAGACTGGATTGTAAAGGTCTCCATTCCCTCTCAATAAAGCAAGTGTAAACATTATTTTATTATGACACATTTTATCTATTACAAAATCCGCTGCTCAAATATCAAGTAAAGACGAGGTTTCAAGGCCTAAACGCATTCGGGTTGGGAATCGGAAGGGTGCAGAGGCCAATACGCATAGTGGCTTACCATCCCCCCATGGCCCGGGTTCGTAACGGGGAGGAGGCGTGATTTTTCAGGCATATCCCGATCTCTACTCGCTCGGATATACGTGGAGAGAGCATCTCGAGTGTGATAAGACGTCGGCTGGGGCGTTATATGCTATGGTTTCTTTAATTGTTTACCATTTTTTTGCTTGCTTCGACGTCAGATTTCTCTCCACCCGTTTTCACCATTTTCCTGACTATCCTACCCCTAACGAATTATCGAATGGTATAAAGTTATAAAGAAACCCTAATGGTATAGAGAAACCATAAACACAGTAATCAACCCGAAGGTTGGTTTAGTAGGCGATGGTAGAGTTCACCCAGTACTAAGCCCGACGGCGTGTGAAATTCACACATCAGGGTAGGGGGGCCAGTTCCTTTCCCTGTGCCGGTTATGGTTTCCCAGGAAGATCTGGTATTCCGAAAAATCACATAGCTTGGGTGGAGCTGCAGGTGCCCAGAGTGCCTTGCCCGGGAATCGAAGCCGGTCGGGCCCCTCGGGTCAGCACTCTAACACTCTAACCCTGGACTACCGCGACCCACCATAAAGGTATAAATGACCTTATTTGCCGGTCGTATCTCGTTAACTATTACAACAACCACATGATTGGTTATTTAAAGATAATTTTTTATTCATATTTCCGGAAACGACAAGGGATGGTTGGTACATCGCCTTTTTGAAATAATATCCTGCGGTAGATTTACACGTAAAAAAATAACGATGAAGGAAACCATCTTGATAAAATATTCTCTGGTTATAGCAATTAAATGATAGTCTATCCTCGCTTAGAGTAAAATGTTCTTTTCCCGGAAACGATGCCAATATTCAGAAAAAATATAATGTATCGGCAAAAAGCTCCACCCTTAAATCAAAAGATAATGATGGCAAGGGTGGTATCGATAAAGCCGCATTAAATTAAAAACCTATTACCTATTTAGAGGAATTCTAAAATTCACACAAGAATGCAAGAAAAATTGAATTCTTAAAAAATATAGTGTCGATGTGCATAAAAAACATATTCACCATCGGAAAAAATCACAAATATCTTGGTTTCATTGGTTTCCTACCGGTTAATGTACATACAGGTTTCATATGGAGAGTAGGACGATACTTCCTTACTCCTCCCAACAAAACACAACTTGACATCCGAAATTACAAATAAACCTTTCTTCAATTCCGCAGACTTCTATCATCTCTTCTTTCCATCTAACATGTCTATTCTACTCCTGCCCCTTCCTCGTTTGTATAGATCTCCCATCTACCACAGTCTTCAACGTCGCATTGCCTATGAAAATGCCAAACATCCATCTTTCCAGCCTCTTTTTTATTCCACCCAACAATCCTCTCTCTCCTTCCCTTTCACCATACCCAGCATTTCCTCGTTTTTTTTCCTTTCAGTTCACTTCACCTTCTCCATCCTTCTCCACGCCCACATTTAAAAAGCCTCCAATCTATTAATATCGTTCTGCTTCAACGACCACGTTTCCACGCCAAACAATACCACGATCCGTATCAAAGTTTTCACGAGCCTTTACTAGACGAACAATTAAAATGCTCCCTTGGAGAGAGAGATAGGTAGCTTCGACCAAAATTGAATATTGTTCTTTCTTGCTACGAACGCGTTTATACCAATTAAAAATAATTTTTCCCGAAAATATTTTGAGAAAACTATTCCAAGGTCAGTGCCTTACTCCAGTGTAAACAAATGAAGCGTGAGTTAATTGATTTTTTCGTTCATGGGGAAATTCGACGTTCTTTCTTTTAACGTATAGATTCGAAAGAGCGACCGTTCGCTTGAAAAAATTTCTCCGTAGGGGCTGCAAGGAAGAAAATAAAAGAAGTATTCCCCCCCACGGGTGAAATTGCAACCAAAAGGAAGCCGAATAAATAATGTACGGTAGCACGTGGGCGACCCTTAAAAATAGAAAAATTAAACCCCAATCGTTGGGGGTCTCCCAAGGCGACTTGGCTGGAGTCTTGTGGGTGGCTGGAACATGGAGGGCTGGAAGCGGCCGGGATCTCGTTAGCGAAAAACGAAAACCCCTCCCCCTACTTCTCTCCTCCCACCGCTCAAACTCCCTTCCGATCGTTCCACTGATCGGACAGGAGGCTATCAATTTCGCGCCCTCTTCCTCACACGGAAAAAAGAAGAACTGAGGAAGGCGTGCTAATGCCGTATACATCAACCCATATCCGAGAAATAGGTTTGCCTGGTTGGGGCAAGAAATAGGTCGCTATCCATCAAGAAACTGGTTCAACGGCGTAGCGAAGATGATGTACCACCAAGATTTCTAAAATTTCCGGGGTGGTTTTCCTCCTGATAAACAAAAGTAGTCCATAAGATATGTATATTCATATATATATATTATATATATATATATATATATATATATATATATATATATATATATATATATATATGTGTGTGCTTTCGTAGACGTAACACGGAAGTGCCGAATAGTACAATACACAGTAACACACAATATAAAAACACAAAAAAAGGAAGAACACTATATATATATATATATATATATATATATATATATATATATATATATATACACACATATTCAACACGAAATCCCGCCAAACGGCGAACAAATACTCATTCACATGGAAATAGATATAAGGAAAAAGGGATAGGAACACATATTAAGGGCGAACACAGTAGAGGTGGGGAAGGCGGCATTAAGCAGATGACAAGAGCGAAATTTATTGACTGAAAAGTAAGGCTACCACATGTTTTGTGCTTGTCTCGACGAGGAACTTCAAGTTGCCGTCATCGGTTGGCTGCAATCTCAGGCGGCAGAACTTTTTGCCGAAGGAATTTGAAAACCAGTTTAGAGATGTGAAAAATATTTAATTCCATTTGGCGAATATGTATAAAGTATTAGGGATAGGTAATTTTGAGATGAAAATAATAAATTTTCTGCATCTATTCTCGTGTATGTTTATAGCATACCAAAGGTTACTTTCTGGGCAGCCCTCGTATTTTCTATCTCATTCATTTCGTCCAGCATGACTGTTCTTATCCTCATCTTTCCGGCCATTTCCCTTATCTACATCCTTCTCCACACCGATATCTTAAATGCCTCCAGTGCGTATACTCTACTCTAGTGCCTATACTCTCCTATCATTATGTTTACACGACTAATTTTCCACGCCATAAAAAAACACACTACATATCAAAAGTTTCTTTCGCTAATTCCCACCTCCTTTTGAAGATACCTTGGTCTAACTCAATTCTTCTTCTTATGCCCCTAGTACTTAACTCGCCTTAATGAAATAAATTCCAGGATATGTAAATTGTTCCACTTGTTCTACTCGTAGTATATGCTCGCTACTTTTTTAGATTTAATATTTATCTGTCTATATTATGTCTATGATATGTATTGTCTTTATCGTTCCTTCTGATAAACCTTAAAATTTTCCATTTTTTTTAGGAAGCCCTGTTTTAGGCAACAAGCCTCTTCAGGGAGGGGAGGGAGGGAGGTGGACAGTTTTCGTTATTTATAAATTGTTTTACTATAAACGACAGGGATTTCTGTTGAATGATGTTTTTTTCAAGGTGAATCCATCGCGCATAAATCTCATGTAAAATTAATGGAGGTGAAATCATTGATATCGTTCAACAAACTGGAATGAAGTAGTCTAAACTATCCGATAACAAATTCTGCCTGAAAGCAATGACAAATCACACGACTTAAAAGAATACAACCTGCCATCTAGGAACGGATAATACATTAACAACTAGAGTGTACCTGAACCATATCAAACATTTTGGTAACGTCGTATTAAATAGGAGTTTTTTAAAAGATATTTTAGTACCGTGCAAGCCATTGCTAGGTTGTGTGGCAGGGGGTGAAATCAAAACGGACTAATTTTGACCCGAATATGACCCTACCGCAGTCGGAAAATGTTATTCTGGCCCCTTATCGTTCATGGAAAGAATGACATCTTATATATAACTCTGATATACTTCATCTCTCTAATTTTAATGACATTATCTCTGCTACCTTAGTACGATTGTGGTAAAAATACATTTTATACATCACTACAAAAGAGACATCCTTCCAATTTTTTCAAGAGATTTAATCTGTAATTTAACTTTCGCTCCGTGAGTGATTCCCAGCCAAGCTCCTCTAATATTTTGGATACGGTACTAAGTTTATCATATTATACCCTACCAAGCTCATAATGTGATTTTAATCAGGACAGCTCCGTTAAACTTACAGACTATTAAGAAGGGTACGCAACAATAAGTCACTTTCGTACCACCGATCTGGAACATTTCGTCACCACGGAGCAAGGTTATACTTACATAATTTCGACAACCTGATAATTCAAAATGACGCTTTTTGGCTTCCGTGAATGATTTCAGGATAGTAAACATAGTCGAACCGGTGTAAATCGTCGACTTTAAGCTGTGTAAAATAGTTCGTAGAAGTACTTGGCTAATGTCCCATTAAGTCGGACGCCGCCTGCCAAATATCTCAACAAGTTCCATAATTAGCACACCGGAGGAATAAGAAGTTAAGTCCACGTTCAATAACATGTCTTAAATCTTCAAAAAGCGGCCTCATGTCTATCATCGTGATCTTTCAGGCCTGTTTCATGTCTGAGAAGACACTAACCACCCATATTAAACCATTCTTCAATTCCTCATACTTCCTCCCTTTATCTCGTCTAACATGCCTTATCTTTTCCTCCCCTACTCCGCTCTATCTAAATTTTTGCCTCTATATCACAGCATTTAGCATATTAATCTAATTTATGAGGCAATTTTGAGCATATTGCTAATGGATTCTTAGTGTCACCTGCACCAATTTATGTTGCCTTCATACGCTGCCTGCCTTTCTCCTATACGGCCTTCGCCTCAATTTCCCCATCGAACGTACGACTTTTTGGGCACTTTCCGTTTCCGTTAATTTTATGATTTTTAACATTTTAATCCAAACCCACTTATCAGAGATGTATTTTATTTACACGTCCATCCTCTTGCACACACCACTAGTTTATGAACAACGAAGATATAATGCAACAATTTCAGAGTGTAAAAATCATTCGCCTTGACTGAGATTCGAACCCAGATCCCTAAATATCCGGTCGACTGCTTTAGCCACTTAAGCTACCGAGGCACACTCTGAAATTGTTGCATTGAAATGCATATTAGCGGATGACTCCGTTAAAAGTTACTGTTGCGGCATCTCCCGCAGTTTCTTTGGAACAAAGTTATACATGCCATTAAAACATTTTCCATGATTTCCTTTATAAATTTAAATTAGGTCCACTTATAACATATTCAGTGTGTGAGTGTGCATTCCTTGAGGCTTATAAATGAATAAATAAATTAATCTGCATCCATCCAAATTGTCTGAAACTATATGCTTTGATTAACAATCCACTGAACCTGTACACTTGCTGTAATTCCAAGAATGAGCTAGCATCGGTTAGGTCATACTGGCCATGTTTCAGCTTCCTAAACATACATAATTACTTATAACCTTCATCAGAGAAAATGCTGACAGAATCCATATGGCATCCAACAATTCTAACTCGAGACATACATATTGAAGAGTGTTTCTCGCATCTATGTAAGCATGACGTCAGTAAACACGACCCGTCACCGTGGAGATCATTGTCGGGTTTCGAACCCATATTGGCCACGTTATCGCGTCGAACGACCGACTTTTATCGAAAGCGGCTGGCCGGCGGGGCTATAAGTGAATATAGGAGGGCGTATAAAAATAACATATTTCGAGCTTCAGATACATTAATAGGCTTCACAAGCCGATGGGACCAGGAACCATTGAGGGAGGGACGGCGTGATATTTTTGGGAAAGGGAGATCTCACAGTCAAAGAAACGAACTCCAAGAGACCCCAGTTATAAGCGATCGGAAACAGTCCATTAATAGACATGCTTTTTGACGGGCTACGATAGGAATATGAAATACGACAGGGAAAAGCCGAATGCCATTTCTACATTCTCAAGTCGTTTGTAATTAGGAGTGATTTGTAAGAACATAGTAGTGTAACGAGCTATATATATATATATATATATATATATATATATATATATATATATATATATATATATATATATAACGATTGTAATGAAAAACTCACACGAGCGGCACAATAATGGGCTGACACAATATAACACAAATAAAAAAGAATATTATATATTAGGGAACTGAATTAGGGCACTGAATTTCCAATTCACTCAGTAATGCTAGTGACCCCTTGGCTGACTAACAAACTAAAGCTTGGTCTTGGCCTAAAGCATAGCTTATGCCAATTTAATTATTTCCTCCACACATAGGTTGAACAGCAACGGCGATAATGGGCAACCCTGCCTTACACCTCTTCCGAGCATTTGCCAACCGGACTCGCCGTTTCCCTCTCGCACCCGAGCAGTCTGAGACATGTACAGGTTGCGGATTAGCCTCCTTTCCCTCCAATCTATTCCTATTTTCTGCAGAATACTCATAAGTTTTTCCCAATTCACTCTTTCAAACGCTTTTTCGAAATCTACGAAACAGGCAAATACCTCCTGGTTGTGTTCTATATTCCTCTCGATTAATAATCTCATTACTGCAATGGCATCACGCGTACCTCTCCCCTTCCTGAACCCAAACTGATCATCCCCTAAGTAATCATTTGCCCTACTCTCTATCCTTTTGTTTATGATCCTGAGAACAACTTTAGCTGCGTGGGATATCAAACTAATTGTCCTATAGTCCTCACGTGACGTGGCCTTTACCTTTTTCGGAATAGGAACTAAAACTGATCTGAGAAAGTCTTCCGGCCAGATTCCCTCCTCATAAATACTACGGATCAGCCCATATAGCCTCTTCCTCCCACCTTTTCCAAAGCATTTTAAAAGTTCCACGGGAATGTTATCCACCCCCACGACCTTATTTAGTTTCATCTCCCTTAATGCCCTTTCTATCTCATTGTCTAGTATGCCTGGACCTAAGCTGTATTCCTCTACGTCATGCTCCTTTTCTATGTCTAACCTTGTTGGCCTACGCTCTTTACCATACAGTCTTCTATATATTCCTTCCATCTCTCTTGGATCTTTTCTTAGTCAACTATTATCTTATCCTCCTTATCTCTAACTGCTAGCATAGTTCTTTCTTACTTCTCGATAAAGATTTAACTTTACTGTACAGCGCACCAATTTCACCCTTCCTCTGCAAACTTTCCATATCCTCGCACTGCGTTTCCCACTATGGTTCTTTTGCTTTACTTGTTGCCCACCTCAATTTATTATTTTACTATTTGAATTTCCTTTGACCTAACTCTGAGTTTACATTCTTCTATATTCTTCTCTCATCCATCTTCGTAATCATGTCATCCGTGATCCATGGTTTCCTAATCCTTTTAACGGTAACGGTTCCAATAGTGTCTTTTGCGGCTTTAGACAACCCTTTCTTGATACTTTCCCATTTTTCTTCGATAGTACTTAGCTCTTTACCATCCTCCATGATTTTCTCTAACGGCTGTTTGCATTCCTTACTTTTAAAACCATTTAACGCTTCTACATTCCATTTTCTAACTCGCCGCCCCGGCCTTATCTTTTTGAAGAGGACGCTACATTTCATAACAACTAAATTGTGGTCTGAGTCCGCATCCGCTCCCGGGAAGCTGTACGAATCACTGTTCCTAAACTTGTGTCTAACCAGGATATAATCTAGCTGATATCTTCCTGAGTCACCTGGCATTTTCCATGTATACCTGCGTCTTTTTTGGTGTCTAAATGAGGTGTTGGTGATGACTAAGCCCTGTCTCCTGCAGAACTCAACTGCTTTCTCCCCGCGGTCATTCCTCGTGCCTAAACCGTAGTCCCCCACCTCATCACCATCTCTTCCGTCGCCTACCGTCGCATTCCAATCCCCCATCACTATCAAATGTTTCCCTGCAGGAACACACGCGATCATGTCCTCTAACTGATCGTATATCCTATCGACCTCTTCCTCCGTATGGCTGTTCGGTGGCACGTGTACCTGAAAAATAACCTAGTTTGTCGGTTCTGCTTTTGATTTCCACTAGTAATATTCTATCCGTTGCTTGTTCTATATTGACTACGCTTCTTCCTACCTCTTTCTTTAATATTATGGCTACCCCTCGTAAGCTCTTGTCCCCGCTGCTGTATATAATTGTACAACTCTCTTAATATATAAATAAATAAATATATATTTATATATACAGTATATATATACAATATACATACAGTATACACACACAGATATATATGTATGTATATATATATATATATATATATATATATATATATATATATATATATATATATATATATACTCATATATACAGAAACAGATATAAGGAAAAGGGATAGGAACACATATAAAGGACGAACACAATAGAGGTGGGGAAGGCGGAATCGAACGGATCACAAGAGTAAAAATATTTCCTCAACCGGGACTCGAACACCGGATCTTTCCACTTGCCGGGCGGATGCTCTTAACCACTTGAGCTATCGAGGATAGTCAATTTACCCTGAGATCCGTGGGTCTAATATGTCGCCAAGCGCCCCGATTCTTTCAGCCAAGAGATGGCGTCAGGGGGCTGTTTCACCCACCAAAGGAGAAATAGACAATACACAAGGAAAGGAAAGGACAGTGGGTTAGAATTCATACAACATCATACAGGAAAGGAACAGTGCGTTTCGTGGCACGCATAGCCAGAAGAAAGAGATGAGCCACATTGGCCAAATACACATTCAAACACGAAATCCCGCCAAACGGCGAATAAATACTCATATATACAGAAACAGATATAAGGAAAAGGGATAGGAACACATATAAAGGACGAACACAATAGAGGTGGGGAAGGCGGAATCGAACGGATCACAAGAGTAAAAATATTTCCTCAACCGGGACTCGAACACCGGATCTTTCCACTTGCCGGGCGGATGCTCTTAACCACTTGAGCTATCGAGGATAGTCAATTTACCCTGAGATCCGTGGGTCTAATATGTCGCCAAGCGCCCCGATTCTTTCAGCCAAGAGATGGCGTCAGGGGGCTGTTTCACCCACCAAAGGAGAAATAGACAATACACAAGGAAAGGAAAGGACAGTGGGTTAGAATTCATACAACATCATACAGGAAAGGAACAGTGCGTTTCGTGGCACGCATAGCCAGAAGAAAGAGATGAGCCACATTGGCCAAATACACATTCAAACACGAAATCCCGCCAAACGGCGAATAAATACTCATATATACAGAAACAGATATAAGGAAAAGGGATAGGAACACATATAAAGGACGAACACAATAGAGGTGGGGAAGGCGGAATCGAACGGATCACAAGAGTAAAAATATTTCCTCAACCGGGACTCGAACACCGGATCTTTCCACTTGCCGGGCGGATGCTCTTAACCACTTGAGCTATCGAGGATAGTCAATTTACCCTGAGATCCGTGGGTCTAATATGTCGCCAAGCGCCCCGATTCTTTCAGCCAAGAGATGGCGTCAGGGGGCTGTTTCACCCACCAAAGGAGAAATAGACAATACACAAGGAAAGGAAAGGACAGTGGGTTAGAATTCATACAACATCATACAGGAAAGGAACAGTGCGTTTCGTGGCACGCATAGCCAGAAGAAAGAGATGAGCCACATTGGCCAAATACACATTCAAACACGAAATCCCGCCAAACGGCGAATAAATACTCATATATACAGAAACAGATATAAGGAAAAGGGATAGGAACACATATAAAGGACGAACACAATAGAGGTGGGGAAGGCGGAATCGAACGGATCACAAGAGTAAAAATATTTCCTCAACCGGGACTCGAACACCGGATCTTTCCACTTGCCGGGCGGATGCTCTTAACCACTTGAGCTATCGAGGATAGTCAATTTACCCTGAGATCCGTGGGTCTAATATGTCGCCAAGCGCCCCGATTCTTTCAGCCAAGAGATGGCGTCAGGGGGCTGTTTCACCCACCAAAGGAGAAATAGACAATACACAAGGAAACCTATCCCTTTTCCTTATATCTGTTTCTGTATATATGAGTATTTATTCGCCGTTTGGCGGGATTTCGTGTTTGAATGTATATATATATATATATATATATATATATATATATATATATATATATATATATATATATATATATATATGCGTGTGCGTGGAACACACACGTATGCTCACATACAAAATCGATGATAGAATAGGTGAATTTATAGAATCTAAATGTGTTTTCTGAAAGAGAATCATTTGCATAGATTGGATGGATAGTGTAGGAATGGTATTGGAGAGAGTTTGCAGAGTGCGGTGGTTTGCCAGAAGTATTTCATAAAAGGAAAAATAGTTGTATGGGTAATAATTGAAAAGATATTGTCTACTAAGGTATGTAAACGAAGGAACTGTGAAGGGAAAGAGGATGGGCCTAGGAAGTGGAATATCTCAAAGGTGGAAGACACGCAGATATGAAGAAAATAGATAGGAGAAGTATTAACAGGAGGAGGGGCACACACAACCTGAAGCAGAAGGACAAAAACGAAAGGACACAGAATCAGCTTTCAAAGTAGTGCAGGTTTAGAAACTTTACTCACAGAATCTTTCACGTAGACGAGAATGGGATGTAATACGTTAGAATTTCAATGGGCACAGTACAACCCAATGAAGGGTGTCAGAACGTGTTTTCTTACGATGATCATGATGAAATTCCATAAGGCGATGGCCTAAGAAAGCAACCTCAAAGCACTTCCAATACGAGCTCCGCTGGTTATAATTGGGGATATATAATGACATTACGAATAAGATATGCTACCAAATAAAGCCAACTCTGTCAATAATGCTTGTTACCACTTACAATACCCGATACTTAATTGACTGTAGGCACTTGAATTGTTTCGGAAGCCTTCCTAAATATAAATGTCTCGCGGGGAAAGCTTGTGTCATACGATTATAGGAAGTAGAGGGGCCTGTTGTAGGCTTAGAGTGGGATATTAGGGTGTGTTTATTTATTTCAGTAACCTGAAAATCACCGCTAAGGTGTGTGGCAGGGGATGAATACACACCAGACTAATTTTGACCCGAATACGACCCTACCGAGGTCGGACAATGTTATTCTGATCCCTCATTGTTCGAGGAAAAATGAAATCTTAAATCTATCTATTCTACACTTTCTCTCTCTAATTTTATCAACATGATCTCTCCATTCGTAGTGCGATGGGACAATAAAACATTCTCAACATCACTGCTAAAGAGACGTCCTTCCAATTTATGCAACTGCTTCAATCTGTAATTTAACTTTCGCTCCGTGAGTGATTGATACACTACTAAGTTTATCATAACAACATTTTGACAAATCTAGCTCCTTTAAACTGCAAGCGATCCAATTCGGCAATTAATCCAACTTCGTGAGGATCCCATATATTTACAGCATGTTCTAAATGAGGCCTAACCAACTAAAGATAACATTTCTCTTTGACCTTTTCATCATATTTATCCAGTACTCTTCTAATGCATCCAATTTTTTTGTTAGCTTGTCCACATATTCCCCCTATGTCATTCAGGATAGATCGTGACTGAGGGTAACGGCTGTGTATTTAATTGAGACTACAAATTACCTTTTGGTGTTCCTGATACAGTTGGCATACGGAAGAGAATTACTCTTTTTCCAAAAATGTATCACTACCCACTTTTTTAAAGTATCATGTGAATAGACTACCGATAATAATTATCCGTGTGATCATTTAAATCATATCTACCGCGATATTCCATATAATTTATGCTTCATTTTCCGTTTAAAATTGTTGCCACAAGCATTAGATGGAGAAGGTATTGTTTTTCAAATAATAAATCAGTCTTCGTTTCTGAAATACTACCTTGATCAAAAAGTTCCCGGAATAACCACCGTGTGGCGCTCCCATCGTTCCGATTTGAGTTCTGTTTTTTTGTTAAATTGTTACATCTGTTGTTGATATTCCCTTTAAATGTTAGTGTCATAACTTGACATTTGCAAAAGCTACGTAGCCAAGAGTACATCTATCTCTGTGTGTGTTGGCGATTTTTTACAATTTCAGAAATGGATTTAAATTTGCAACAACGAACTTGTATTAAATTTTGCGTAAAAAACGGATTTAGTGGCGCACGGCCGTTGGAAATGTTGGAAAAGTGTTTCGGCAACGATTCTCTAAAAAAAACGGTCGTTTACCAGTGGCACGAGCGGTTCAGAAGTGGTCGTGAGTCAATCGAAGATGATGAACGCAGTGGCAGACCATCGACATCGAAAGTCGGTGACAAAATTGATAAAGTAAAAGAAATGTTGGTCAATAACCGCAAATTAACCATCAGAGAAATAGCGGAGGACTTGAACATTGCCTATGGATCCGCCCAAGACATTGTGGTTAATGATTTGGGTTTCCGTCGTGTAGCAGCAAAGTTGGTGCCAAAAGACCTCAATTTCATGCAAAAAAGAGACCGTGTTGACGTCGCAAAAGACATGATTTGCGAGGCTGAATCCGATCCCACATTCATCAAAAGGATCATTACTGGAGACGAGACGTGGGTTTATGAGTACGACACGCAATCCAGACATCAGGCAAGTGAATGGCGTTCACCAAATGAGCCGAGACCAAAAAAACCACGTCGTTTTCAGTCAAAAAAGAAGGCAATGCTGACGGTTTTCATGGATTACAACGGTGTAGTGCATCATGAATTTTTGCCAGAAGGCCAGACAGTAAACAAAGAGTATTATTTGGGCGTTATGAGACGTTTGCGTGAAGCAATTCGCCGAAAGAGACCAGAAATGTGGGCAGAAAACTCGTGGATTTTGCACCATGATAACGCACCGTCGCTACCATTATTCGTAATTTTTTGACGAAAAATGCAACAAATACCATCCAACAGCCACCGAATTCACCTGATTTGGCTCCCTGTGACTTCTTTCTGTTCAATCGAGTTAAAAAACCATTACGGGGAACGCGTTTTAGCAGCCGAGAGGAAGTAATGGAAAAATCGCAGGAAGCACTGATGGACATACCGAAAACCGAATATAAAAAATGTTTCGAGGATTGGATCAAGCGCTGGCATAAGTGTGTTGCAGTCGATGGGGATTACTTTGAAGGGGACAATATAGATTTAGATGAATAAACTTGTATTTTTAATTTTCTGAATAAATTCCGGGAAATTTTTGATCAAGGTAGTACGTCACTAACGTTACTTGTTTGGCGGCTTTGAACGGTACTTTGTCACGTTGATGGCCGATAGCAAATGTTCTCAATAACTGGTTCACGAAAAATGGATGAATGTGATGAGATATTCTCGTCATCACCAATACGAAGATAATGGTGTGAAATAAATTAATATTACATTTTGGCGAAACTACTGAAAAGGTTTTCTGGTTTTGTGTATGATTTCATCTGGGTAGTGGGCTATCACTCGGTACACGCACCTTACCAGTGGCTAGAAGAACGAAAACAAGGAAGTCACACAACTCGGTCATATTCCGCCTAAAAGGGAGAGAGAGAGGAATAAAGAGATGGGAACTGCATCATCACCTGCTGCGCATATCCCTAGAGAGAAGGATGAGAAAACACACACACACAGACATACATCTAGGAAAAGCTGGCGAGTGTTTTCCGCGCCATTTGGCAGACTGCAAAAAGACTTTTGGTCTCTCTCTGGCGAACGTTTGAAATCTGAGATCCGTCTTTAAAACGGATAAGTAAGTATCGCCGCGCCGAACTCTGCAGGCGACCCACTCGTGGTTTCTGGTAGGCATTCATCACGCGGAGATTAAGACGCGGATTAATGCGTGTGTTCATCCTCTACCCTTCGCGAAACGGGGCCACGGGATGAGTCTGACCGAAATACATGCCCGACGTCAGGCCCTATCCCAATCCCATCACCTTGATGTGAACACGTCTCCATTCATATGCTTCCCCATGGTACCCTGAAAGCCACCGATACGGCATGTGGCAGGGGGTGATTCAACACTAGACAAGCATCGTCAAAAATTTAATTCTTCATACATATTTAATTAAAATACGCATGTAAAATAATTCAAATAATGTAGATCTCGATAACTTCAAGTACATGCACTGAGGTATTTAAGTGAGATATATTTCTCTAAGCATAGGAGAGGAGTTGAAGGTAACAAGAGGGACGAAAACTAAGGCTAGATGAGAAATTGAAAACATACATGAATAATTTTAATAAAAAAAAATTTTCTCCCCATTTACAATTATTCTGATCCTTTCATCGTTCATGTTTTTTTTGACATGACCTCTCCTACCGTAATAAGATTAGGGTAATAATGAATTTTTTTCAACGTCACCTGCTAAAGAGACCTCCTAATCTGTAGTTTAATTTTCGCTCTTTGAGTGATTCCCGACTTAATTCCCCTAATAATCTAAATTCACCACTCAGTTTATCGCATAGTTAAATTCCTGCAATTTTGAAACACTCAATTATTCTGTAAAACCTTTTACAAATTGTAGTGCACTCCGGCAAGTAATATGTTGGCCACAATCATTTTCGGCGTGACACAACAATCATTTTCAACGCATTTCGACAATGGAACTTATTTCTCTCTTGGCCGTTGAGTATTCAACACACTTTTAACTTGATCAAGAATTGAATATTTTTCATGGCATATAGGTTAATTTATCATGGATTTGCTCTTTAGCGCCGCTAAACTCCCAAGTATCACCTGGCATGACACCAATTACCCCAAAAATCTCTTGTTTCTTGTTACAAGATGCCATTTTGGATATTCACAAATGTTATACCTCCTTCCGTCGAGCCTGACTAATCTTTTTCTCCCTCACCCTAGCTAAACCAAATTTCTCTCTGGTGAGTCAAAATCTTTAACATTCCATTTCCTCTCAAAGTGCCGTGATTTCACTTTTACTGATTTCGAATTTCTTCCAAAGTACTAAGCACTTCCGACCCGCACCGCCGAGTGTTTATTCGTAGTAGTAGTAGTTTTGCGGGGAGGCGACCGACAGCTAAGGTCATTTGCGCCATAGGGGATGGACAGGAAAGGATGAAGGGTGGAGAGAAACCCGGCGTCGGTATTAGCCTACTCTTTACGAAAGGCGCCAAGGGGTCCGCAGTTTAACGTCCCATCCGACGGACGGCGTACTTACTCAAAGTGCCCTCCACAAAGCACCTCAAATAGGGATCGAGATACCTCTGAAAAATATTCAACACCACCGGAATTTGAACCCGCGCCCTCAGGGTGGGAAGCCAGTACGTTAGCCCCCGCACCATCTCGATCCCCGTTTATTCGTTGGTTTTAATGAGAAATGTCCCATTCTTCTCCAAAATCATGTCTCGAAAATAAACCACTGAGATACGTTTACTCTATTCTCTAATGAGTCCAGGTTTCCGAGCCATAAACAAATTAATTCCATATCAAAATTCTTATTAGGGGGTTCATCTCAAACAAATTTTGCTCCCCATGTAAGGGTTAAAAAAAATAAACATTTTATTTCCTTGGCCACACTTCAATCCTGAGGTCACACTGTCCTCTCTCTTTTCTTTAATCTCTAGAGGACTGTGGCGGGGTTTACGAAAAGAGATTTGCAAACACCCCGTAATTTCCAACTCGCCATTAAAGGCGTTGAACCCCCGCAATTCGGTAGTTACGAGATTCACAGATGCACTAAATACAGGTAGCATTAGAGAAGGACGCCCGCACCACGAGTTACACTGCTAAACACTGAAAGGCAAGAAAAAATAATTCCAGGCCATTAAAATCACTTCAACGCGTGTCCGTCCCGCCGTCACCCAAAATTTGCATCACCTGCATCCATCGTCATTGGGAGGAGGGATGAGACAAACCCACGGAATATGAGAATGTCTCTTCTTCCTGATATACAGGTGCACAGCCATATGTAGACGTGAGAGAATTGAGTGTTATTAAACGAGGAATATTCGAGAAGGAAGAGACGCTTTTTGAAAATTCAAAAATTGGTGGGTCATAACAATGCTGTACAAATATTGTGCCATCTATTTATGGTTTTAGAATCCCCTAAAGTTATTGTTTTGATTAAGTAATCGTTTGTCTGTTAGTGGAGGCAGATAACAATGTCCGCGATAATCGTTGCTTTCGCCACTTGCAAAGTTAGTCCATTGTGTTCAATAGGGCAAAGAGCAGCCCAACTTCATCGGGAGTTGTGCCTGAATTATGAACCTACAGTAATAAGTGAGGGAAAGGTTAGACAATGATGTTGAGACCTCAAAAGTTGCCGCACAAATGTGCATGATGGAGACCGGAGTCCCGTTCAACAAGTGGACCAAGAACTGCGATCTGATCGACGATCAGTGCTCTGGCCGAAAATGTTTCATCTTGATAGACGCACCAATATTCACACGATCGTAACGGAAATGCACGGATATGAAAAATTGTTTGCAAGGTGTACACCGCAACTACTTACCGACCAAAACAAAGAGCAAAGAATACTGAGTGGAGGACATTTGCGGACCGCTATTGAACATCCCCCGCACACTCCCGACGTTAAAACTAGTGACTATTTTCTCTTCTTCCTCTTGAAACAGTGTCTTCGTAGACAGCGGTTTGAAAACGACGAGGAAATCATGACCGCTGTTTTCAACTGGTTCAATTCCCAGGCGGGGAACTTCTAGGCTGAGAGGTTTGAAGAAGTTGGTGCTAAGAAGTTGGTTAGGAAGTATGGAAAAGTGCTTCGAAGTGAACGGCGATTATGTGGAACAGTGAAACAGGTTTGTTGGAAACTATAACCGTCAATAATAACTTTTCCTAACAAATATATATATTTTTTAAAGGACAAAATGACCACTAATTTTAGAACAGCCGAAGATTATTCACGGGAAAGAACCCAAAAGAAGTGTGCTGGATTTTCCCAAAGGTCAGTCACAGCTAAAATTAATCGAGGGTTAGTTTCGAACGGCTTGGATGATGCAAGTATATCTCTAACGATGTTGCAGCGAAGATGATCAGGATCTCATGTCAAAGAGAACAGTATAGCGGAGTGTTAACAATCTCAGGAGCCTTCTGGTGCAAATATAATAATGCTACTGTATGGGACGAAACCTTGAAAAACATTGGTAAAGAGACTGAAACACCTTGGAATTAAATTCCCCAACATTTCTCCGTGCGGCAAGCAAGAGTTGCGTGGTTAGGATTATACAAGAGGTGAGTTTACCTTTCGAGGTATCCCAAGGCAAGAAGTCTGGAGGCTAAGGGGTATATCCTGCAGGTACAACAACAGGTCGAAACTCTTCCCGCCGAAAAACTATCTCGACTCTGAATTCTTCAAGGTGAGAGGGCAGGACAATAAAGTCGAGAGATGGCGGTTGGCGCACGCGTGTGTATATCAGACGGAGAGATATACACTCATGCAACTTCCCATTCGGGAGAAAAATCCTCTCCGCTTCATATAAAAAAAACTCGGGGGCAGGGGACAACACTGAAAAATGGAAGGGAGAGAGATATGTGGGGCAGGAGATAATCCTGGCGGCGCACGTGATACACTGGCGGACACTTCAGAGCAAGGAAGCTCTGAAATCTCTTCCCTGGCGTCGAGACGAGACTGACTTCCAAAGGGGACCTCCTCTGTACCCCTCAGACGCGCCTCTCCTCCCACACTTTCCCCTCTCATTGCCCCTCCACCCCCCACCCCTCAACCCACTCGCTCCTCCACCTCTCCCCTCATCCCTTCTCTCTCTCTCTTCACCAATGGAGGAGTATCTCATTCCGACGTTCCCGTTTTCACCCCTTCCCAGTGCAACCCCTTCGCGGAAGACTTCACCCCCTCCATCCAAAACACCACACCCGAAGTGGGAGGAGGGAGCAGGAGAGAGAGTATGAGTACACACACACATACGTATATATGTGAGTGTAGTGTGTGTATGTATGTATATATAAAAATAAATATACAGGTATATATATATATATGCGTGTGTGTATATGAGTATATATTTATATATACTATATATATATATATATATATACTATATAGACTATTTTTATATATAGACACACGCAGACTCACACTCACCCTGATTCCTACTCTACCTTCTGAAGAAAAGTGTTGTGCATACATCGAGGCTTTAAAGCAGCGGTGAGCGTTACGTTCTGTTTTGTGTCTATTTGAAGTGGCAGTCCAGCAGTGAGTGTGTATAGATACACGCACACATTTAAGGATGCCTTATAACTTACGTTTGTAAACGATATAACAGCCAGAGAAAGAATCCTAAATTGTAATTGCCATAAATTCCTCAATGTGGTGAATGAATTGAAATCTTAAATTACAAAAAAACATAACTTAAACTGATTGTGAAAAAATTATGAAATATATATTTTTATACTTTGAATATATTACACTTGCGAGGGTGGTCTGAAAAGATTCCGACCTAAGAAAATTTCAGAAAAAATGTCTTGTATCTTTGTTATGTCGGAAATTTTTCAGAACACTCTCGTATTTATATATATATATATATATATATATATATATATATAAGTAAATATATATATATATATACATATATATATATTCATTCATATGGAAATAGATATAAGGAAAAGAGATAGAAAGGACGAACACAGGAGAGGTGAGTATATAAATAAATTAATATATATATATATATATATATATAAATAAACATATACACATATATACATACATAACATATGCATATATATAAATAAATATATATATATATTTTTTTAAGGTAATCTACCGGTTAAGGTAGGTTTTTGGATGGACAAAACTACCAAACAAATATTGTATTACTCCTAACAAAACACAAAATCCATCATCGTACTCTATATCAGGTCCCTCTTCATCTCTGAGTACTTTCTTCCGCCCTTCATCCCGTCCAACATCCCTATCCTGTTCCTTCCCTTTCCTCTTTTGCCCAACATTCTACCCTTTATCACAGTCTTCAACATCCCACTGCCGGTCAACACCCCCTTCATCCACTTTTCCTGCCTCCATAGGATTGCTCCCAACAAACCCCTCTCTTCGCCCACCATACCAAGTACTTCCTCATTTGTTTTCTTCTCTGTCCATTTCACCTTCTCCATTCTTCTCCACACCCACATTTCAAAAGCCTCCAATCTACGTCTGTCCTCCTGCTTCAATGACCACGTTTTCGCGCCGTACATAGCTACGCTCCATATCAAAGTTTTTACGAGTCTTTTCTTAACATCCTCACTCAACGTCCCCGTCATCAACTCCCTCCTCCTTGTGAAAGCCTCTTTGCCTAGCGCAATTCTTCTCCTTACGTCCCTACTACTTTGACCGTGTTGGTCCAAAACACTACCGAGATACGTAAACTGTTCTACCTGCTATAGTTTTTGCCCTCCTAGTTTAATGTTAAGCTTGGCCTTTTTCTTTCTAGAAAATCGCATAACCTTTGTTTTATTAATATTGATTCTCATCCCATACCTGTCGCACTGAATTTCCAATTCACTCAGCAATGCTTGCAGCCCCTTGGCTGACTGACAAATTAGAGCTTGGTCATCAGCAAACCTAACTGATTTTACGAATTCCCCGCCCACTTTCATTCCTACCTCGAGTTCTTCCCATGCCTCTTTGATCATTTCCTCTGCATACAGGTTGAACAGCAACGGTGATAATGGGCAACCCTGCCTTACACCCCTTCCTAACACTGCCCATCCTGACTCCCCGTTTCCCACCCGCACATGAACTGTCTGAGACATGTACAGGTTGCGGATTAGCCTCCTTTCCCTCCAATCTATTCCTATTTTCTGCAGAATACTCATCAGTTTTTCCCAATTCACTCTATCAAACGCTTTTTCGAAATCTACGAAACAGGCAAATACGTCCTGGTTGTGTTCTAAATTCCTCTCGATTAATAATCTCATTACTGCAATGGCATCACGCCTACCTCTCCCCTTCCTAAACCCAAACTGATCATCCCCTAAGTAATCATTTGCCCTATTCTCTATCCTTTTGTTTATGATCCTGAGAACAACTTTAGCTGCGTGGGATATCAAACTAATTGTCCTATACTCCTCACATGACGTGGCCTTTACCTTTTTCGGAATAGGAACTAAAACTGATCTGAGAAAGTCTTCCGGCCAGATTCCCTCCTCATAAATGCTACGGATTAGTCCATATAGCCTCTTCCTACCACATTTTCCTAAGCATTTTAAATGTTCCACGGGAATGTTATCTACCCCCACGGCCTTATTTAATTTCATCTCCCTTGCGGTAGTCCAGTGGGTAGAGCGTTGGACTGCTGACTGGAGGGTCCCGGGTTCGATTCCCGGGCAAGCTCTGGGCACCTGCAGCTCCACCCAAGCTATGTGATTTTTTGGGTACCAGGTGTTCCTGGGAAACCATAACCGGCACAGGGAAAGGAACTGGCCCCCCTACCCTGATGTGTGAATTTCACACAACGTCGGGCTTAGTACTAGGTGAACTCTATCATCACCAACAAACCGACCGTCGGGTTGATTACTGTGTTTATGGTTTAGATATATATATATATATATATCAACGTATTCTACTTTATTTCGTCAATCGACTGCTTGGAAAACTGGGCTTTTTTTCAGGGTCTTAGCCGTACACTCATGACTGTTCATAACTTTTTTTAGCAAACCTGGATCATTGTTTGAGGCTTGGAGCAAGTCCACTGCAAATGGAGGACGAAATTCTTGACGCAGACAAGATAAAAGGGAATATTACGTATACCAGATGCATTGCATACGTGAACAAAGACCAAGTTCGTTGGTTCCGCTTCTTTTTCTGCTCAAAATGATCACCACTAAAATTCGATCATGAATCAGTCGCTTTCTCTTTGCTCACTACGCTCCCTATCTTTTTGTTTTCCCTATCCTAACATTCCATGACCCTATTCCAACTAATTGGGTCGTATTCTGTGCTGCCATAGTCGCTTTGTAAGGATATTCTGAGATGACCCACTACCGAGCACGACACGCGGCCGATTGGGCCGAGTCCTGTAGGACTAATTTTCTCCATACTGTCCGTCATAGAAATCTTGGGAATAATCATTGAGGTGGTTTCCAGCCGCCTTTCTTAATGGTGTTCTTTACATGACACCACCACTCAATGGCCTCCCTACTGGGGTCAGACGCCTTTGCCGCCGCCTCACTGAGGAACAGACGCTGCGCGGACCACATTACGTCTTGCTGCCACCCTTCGACTTATCTGGCATAGGTGACCAACTTCATACTTCATACAAGGTATATTGCAAGCCACCGCTAGAGTGCGTGACAAGGGATGATTACACACTAGACTTCTTTTGACACCAAATTATTACCCCCTGGCCAAGTCGGATAACGTCATTCTGATCCCTTATCGTTCATGGGAATAATGCCATCTTACATCTAACTGTTCTTCAGTTAATCTCTTTAATTTTATTGACATGACCTCTGCTACCACAGCACGATGGAGCTAATAACACATTTTCAACGCCAAGAAATTTAATCTGTCATTTAACCTTCGTTCCGTGAGTGATTCCAAACCTAGTCATCTAATAATTTATAGACGCTAATCAGTTTGTCAAAACAGCGTTTCATAAATCTAGCTCCCCTATGCTGAATGCTATCTAATTCGGCAATCAATCCAACTTCATGATGATTCCATGCAGTTTCCCTGCATATGGTACTGAGGTCCAACCAGTGAAAGATAACGTTACGACGCGAAATGCTATCTTTAAAACATGCAATTTAGTATAATGCAATAACTTATTCTTCAGCTTTATGTACTGATTCCTCTATGTACTCCTTCAGCTCTATGTATGAAATTCCTTCCAGTATGCCTTGATTCCTAGTAGTAGTATTTAGGGGCGGCGACCGACAGCTGAGGTCATTTGCGCCATAGGGGATGGACAGGAAAGGATGAAGGGAGGAGAGAAACCCGGCGTCGGCATTAGCCTACTCTTAACGAAAGGCGCCAGGGGGTCTGCAGCTTAACGTCCCATTCGACGGACGGCGTACTCACTCAAAGTTCCCTCCACAAAGCACCTCAAGTAGGGATCGGGATACCCCTGAAAAATATTCAACACCGCCGGGAAAGCGCAGGTTAGTACTCGTATAATCCATCTCGGATAATGGGGGAATTCGTAAAAATTAGGGCACCTCGTTGACATGCTACCGCGTACGACAATGGATTTTCTTTCAATTGGCCGAATTCTGCAATTGGAATCGTCGGAACTGGTAACAATCAGTCACTGCGCATGACGTAACACTTAACGGAACCCGGGCCCTCTGGGTGGGAATCAAGTGCGTTAGCCCCCGCACCATCTCGATCCCCACCTTGATTCTTTCGAAGATTCCTTTGAAGGCAATTAACTTTACTCTCTCAACATCGCTTGTTCAACATTCTTATATATTTTTCAATCTTCAACTGCTTCACAGTATCTCCTGAAAAAATTGACACGAATTTCCAAATGAAAAATTTCGAATTTCTACCAATGACTTTCTTCTGTACTCCCTTACCACTAATAAAGCACTTCTTCGTTTGTTCTCTTCGATGCATACATAACTCATGATGATCATTAATTTTTGTGTTTTGTTCAAAATGAAGGAAAGTTATTTTGTATGCTCTCTGGAAGAATTAAGGACCCTTCTGCCGCTGGGATCTTAAAAAAGCTATTCTTACTTGGTTACAGAAGGAAATATTATTTCTGTCCTAAGAGCCAAACCATCAGAGTCCATAAAATACATATACCCTAGACGGACGGAAACCGTTTGACATTTGGGTTAACAGCAGTTGAGTGAGGAGCAGACCTACCTAATAAATCTTACCGGTAATTATTCTCCATAACTGCGGTATTAATCTTTTGTTTATCTAAAAAACTGAAATGGATGCTGTTGTTAGAAAGGTTACAATTTAATGCTGGAGAATTAACGAAACAATCGCCTCATATTCAGAAAGTAGCCAAGTCATGAAAATTCTGTTTGCCTATGCCGATTATTCGTGATGCCACAGCGGTATGTATTACATTAACGCAAATGAAGGTGGAGTAAAATCAAAAGATTGCATCATTGATTTAGACTAGGTCTTCTATTGAGTAAACAGGGCAGAGTCTATGAAGCATAATAACATCACAAAATATAGGAGTGAATTGGAGAGAGGGTCAACTTTGTTGAAGGCCGTGATAAAAGGGATAAAAGCTGTGAAAGCGGATTAGGGATAGGAAAAGTCGGCTGTCTATACAACGTGAAGGGAAACAGAGGTTACGTGGAAATGAAGAAAGAAATATGAAGTTCCCACGATACTTAATAATAAAAATCTGCTTGGGGTAGTCAAAAATTTACCTTTGAGATAGGTATGCGGTAAAATACGCCCACGGATAAAAAAATTACACGAGATCTGTTCAAAAAGTATCGCGACTTTCGTGTTTTCTCAAAAATTATGAATGAATATTTTTTCCCCAAATATTATAAATATCTATTATGCCCTCATAGGGATTTTTTCTATATTTATTTGAGGATTTGATATGAAAAAATGAGTTACGAAATGAACCCTTTGAATTTATCATGGAATAGAGAAGATATTTTTTCATAAGCGAAAATCCGTAAATTGAATCAACTTCCGTCAGAGGAAAGCATTACTGGTAAAGTAAATACCCTTTAAAATCAAAGAAAACAAGCTTTATTACGTTAATCACATAGCAAGCAGTGAATTCCAAAGGATTAGGGATTACGATGGATATCCCCACGATGTCTCAATGTCCCATGTGGTCTAGTGGCTAGGATAGTTGGCTTCCACCCAGAAGGCCCGGGTTCGATTCCCGACATGGGAAATTATGTTTATTCACAGTGTAATGGGAATGATTTTTCAAACGCAAGAATCATGGGGAAAATTATGAGAGAAGCTTAAAAATAAAATTTTCTTTCCGTGATGTAAAATTACACATATATTATTTCCTAACTACCAGACTCCATTTTAGTACGTGTCGAAGAGTATTCGTGTGCTGTATTCATATCCGCCTCTTGTTTAAATTCACCGACTGCAACAGACTAAAATATAGGCAAACGGCCCTTACGTTATGAATATACCTCGTACACACACACATATATATATATATATATATGTGTGTGTGTACATATATATATATATGTGTGTGTGTATGTATCGAACTTCGAAAAGGAACGCTCTTCGGCGGCGCACAAATATATAAAAACACAGATGTAGATTTTTAAAACATAGAAACATAGAGGAAGGACACTCACATATTTATTTTTGGGGTCGAGGTCTGTTAAAAAAGTATCGCGAATTTTGAATTTTATATACTAATATTATTATTATTATTAGGAAATCTACCGGTTAAGGTAGGTTTTTGGATGGGCAAAGCTCCTAAATAAATATTTGTGACTCGTAGCAAAACACAACATCCTACTCTACATCAGGTTCCTCTTCGTCTCTGAATATACTAATATATGTGTATGCATATATATATATATATATATATATATATATATATATTATATATATATTACTATATATACATAATATATATTTATTAATTTATTTAGCATGAGCAAAATACTTACAACATATAAAAACGATTTACTTAAGTTTTTCGGTGGTCGCGAGAACCTTCAAAAGAGTATGAGGATATACAAATAATTCTAATATAAAGATGAGAGTTTTTCTCTTTTTTGAATTTTTCTTTAGTTCATCTTTTTTGCAAACGTTAACTTCATATAATGCCACAACAATGAATTTTCTTCGAGCTTTACACGGCACCCTAACGCACGCGATGGGCAACCCACGCGCAAAGATCAATGCTATAGAGCTGGATAGTGCGGTGGGACATCAGCGTCGCCTGTGACGAGGTAACGGCAAAATTTACGTCACCCTAAAAAAATTAACCGTCGGTATGGTGCGAACTCACGCAGGCATCATTATAACGGCACCGTCCTGCGCGGAAGGGTCCTCGAACCCTTCTCCTCCCCCCGTTTATTTCCCGTGTCTCGTCCACCCCGTGTTGCAAAACCACTTCTGATTTAATTTGGCGAGTGTCTGCCAGGAGGCTCAATGTGGACTCAAAAAGTTTGGACCATCGAAATTCGTGTCGCGGGACACTTTCTCCCTTTCAGGTGGGGAAGACTTGCGAGCAGACGTGATGAAGAGGGCGGCTCAAGAAATGAAGAGGGGGATTGAAGGGGATGTGGAGGAGGCCTAGGGGGGAGGGGAAGATTTTGGGGGGGTGCTTAGGAGGGTGATTTGCAGGGGGGGGGGTCGGATAGTAGGGAGTTTAGGAGAGGTCTTTAGCAGGATGGTGTAATGGCAGGGATAAGTTGGGGCATTAGGAGGGGGTCAGTGGAGGGGGATTTAGGAGGAACGGTTAGAACGAGGGTGTAGGTAAGGGAATGCAGGGTCAGTTTGGAAAGGAGTTTAGGTGGAGAATTTATGTGGAGAATTTAGGAAGAGAATTTAGGAGGCAATATAAGAAGTCGTTTTGAAGTAATTTTAAAAGGGGGACATTGAGGAAGGTAAAATAAGGTTTCCACAAAGGGTCATTGAATGGGAGATCTAGAGGGGTGGTTTAGGAGGGTAGGTTAAGGGGTGTGTTTGAATAGATGATTAAGGAGGGAGAATTTGGTTGGGGGTTTAGGTATGGCCGCTAGGAAAGAGAATTTGGTTCGGGTTTAGGATGCCGGTTTAGGACGAGAGTTTAATACGGCGAGTTTGTTCGGGGTTTATGTGGGGAGGTTAGGAGAGCGAATTCGGTAGATAGTTTAGGCGGAGGGAGGTTTTGGAGAGGTTTTTAGGAGGTGGGTTTAGAAGCATAGGTTAGAAGGCGTGTAATTGAGGACTTTGGTACGGAGTTTGGGAGGATGGTTTAGGATGAGGGCTTATGAGGGGAAGTTTGGTGGGGTCTCTAGGAGACAAAATGCGAGAGGACATTTTGCGGGGTAAATTTGGAGAGGTGGAGGGGGAAAGGGGAAAAGTAAATTAATAGGCTCTCCACGCGCACAAGGGCGGCGTGCGGGACGAAAAAAATTAAGTAAAACAAAACAAAAAGGAAAAAAAAATATTTGCATCCCGACCCACTCCAAACCTCGATTTCCACGCACAGCTCACTCACTCCTCCCTCCCTCGCCCATTTCCACGTGGGCCATAAACTGAGTCAGCGACCATGAAGTCATCAACAGCGGAGGGATTCCGGGGGACAGGGGATGAGAGAGGGAGCGGAAGAAATAGCAGTGGATCGAGAGAGAGAGAGAGATGGAGAGTTAGAGAGAGATAGAAAGGGTTGGGCAGTGGTAGGAAAGGGACAGAAATGGAGGATTCCCTAGGGACAAGGAATCCTGGATCCTTTTTTTCTCCACACATGACTGGAAGGACTCCTCTTGGGTCGAAAAGGGGCGGAGAGCATCTCGAAAGGGACAAGAGGGATGATTCGGAATGGGATAAGTTAGCCGTAACGCTTTGAAAAGACACCAGAAAGGCAATGACTGTTTCTACACCTCTACATATACATCTACATAACACCCCGCAAGCCGCCGCAAGGGCGTGTGGCGGGGGGTGTTAGGTCACCAAACGTATACCTAAGTTTACATAGGCTTATCATGCCCCGCAATTAGTTTGTGAATTTCCACACGCGCATTGCGTCACGCGGTTTTTCGCATCTCCCGTGAAAATGTAATTACTCAGAGAGAGGAGCTCACTTCAGGTGTTCCTCAGGGAAGTGTTATCGGACCTCTTTTATTCCTACTTTACGTTAACAACATTCACTCCGTAGTCACTATTAAGATACGTTTATTTACCGACGATGCAGTGGTTCACAAAGATATTGCCCATCCTGAAGATAAAAGAGCTTCAGCAGATGATATAAATTCTATACAATGTCATTGTGACACATGGTTATTAGAATTAAACTTAAAAAAGTGCTTAGTTAGGTGAAAAGTAGGGATCCTATCCTTTGCATAGAGAAGTGTATCTCCCTTAGATACCGTGGTACATGTACCCGTAGTTATCATGCATTTCGAATTCATCATTCGAATCATTTTACAGAGATATACTGAGCATAAAAACTAATTAATGACTTAATTTTTGATAATTCATGCCTGGTGTGTGATAGCCTCCTTCCACACACCCTAGCGGTGGCTTGGAAGGTACCGAGTTACACAATAGATAAAAAATAGTATGAAGTACTACCCTGACACTATACTTATCTTAGGTTGATTTCCATGGTTTTGACTTTATTGAAAAGCCTAAAGACTTCAGTCATAAACTAAGGGCGGATACTCCAATTTAGCCGTTACATTGTTTACTACCGATCGTGAACTGGTTAAGCTATCACATCGTCCTACGGGATGATATACTGGGGAATGCCTCCAAGCCAAGGATGGATAAAATAGGAAACAAAACAAAGAATGAAACCAAACGGTAAAGCTCGTTCACCACTCTCCCCCAGCGGTTGTTTACTAGTAACTACTTCCACGCTGGTGTGAACCACAAGCCACGATCACTCTACCGATTAGTGGTTCCGCATAGACATGAGCTGAGTCCCAGCGTTTGGAGTTTCACCGCGTAAATCACCAGGAGGGGAGACGAGATAGTTAACCTAGTTCAGGAACGACAATAAATAATCCCACTGCTCTCTCAGAGTCCATGCCCGTTGCATGGTTATGAATATCCAAAAAGGAAATACCAAATCAAAAATCCTTTATTAATTGATACTTTTGGTTCATTTAAATTGAAATTTAAACGTATTGGAAAGAATATAGGCCGGAAGATCATTAAAACAATTCGACTGGCGGATGATCAAGCCACAATTGCCCAGATAGACAAAATATTCCATTACAATTACTGATCGTAAAGGCGGATTCGGGATTAGTTTCAAAAGCAAGCAAGCTAACCCAATGAAGTCACCAAGGAATGAAGACACAGAAAGGATGGAATGTAGAAAGCAGGGCTGGCAGACCAGCTAACTAAATAAGGACGCATAAAAGCAAAGAGAAAGAAACATTAAAAGAGAAGAATTCGATAAATCAATTTTTTCGACAAGGGAGTTGATGAAAAGGACGGTAAAACATCTAATGAAAATGAAAGATTATTGAAACATCTAATATAAATAATTGTCTTCCATGACTCGGAAACTTGGTCAAAGTGGCACTAATGTACGTCGTGTAAGTCGGATGTAATTTTGAGGTACTTGGTAAGGTAGAGGAAAAAAGACGAAGAATAATCTGACGATATTTTGATAAAGTAGCAGAGTTTTACTACGATCGGAAACTTGGTCGTCGAGGCAAGAGGATGAGCGTAGATGTGGAGAATGGATGTGTTTTGAAAGGTGGGTGTGGTGCACAATTAGGAAAAATACAAGTAGGAAACTGATAGAATAGAAAACAAAAGAAGAAATGCCTTGTAGGGGAATAGAGAGGGTTGTTCGGAGAAATTCGAAAAAGGCGGGACAAGTGAGTCCAGAGGATACTGACAGAGAAAAAGGGACGCTGAAGACTGCGAAAGTTGGAAGAATGCTAAGAAAGTAATGTAGAGGAGGGATCAGAGAATAGACGTTTTCAATAGAATGAAGTAGGGTACGATTCATTTAGAGCTAAAGAGTGAATCTTTGTAGTACTATGCACAAGTACTATGGGCTTTAAGGATGGGGCTATAGTGCCATATAGTGCCAGCGTCCATCTAAAAGCTACCCTATGCCTATAGAAATCTGCTAAAAACAATAATGTCCACAAGCTTCGGTGACCGAGAAATTATCAAGCACACCTGCTTTAAATTTAAACCGCGTACATTATAAGATATAAACCAATAAATTCCAGATTTCCACATCTGTCAATCAAAGCTCAGATATAATTAGTGAAGAGTAAAAGCCACTACGCTTTAATTTTATAGTAATTCGTGTAAGTATTTTCTATTATTGATTTTGCAAAAATTAGAAAGTTTTTAAAAACGTTAAAAACTACATAATTAAATTCATCTCCAATTCTCGTGGACGGACCCCCGTTACTCCGGTCGGGGCTCCACTGTGTTGCCTTTCCAGCCGCCTAGGCTTCTAAGGCAGGGCGTCGTCTTCTGCGTTGTCACGGCGTTCTGGCGATCCCTGCTACTGAAGCCTGGGCCTCTTCTTCGCTGGGAGGGCATCTTTATTTTTATTAAAAAATGTTATTAACCTTAACCATCGTTAATAAAGCAATCATGTTGGAAATATGGAAGGGTATTCTTTGAAGTCGAGCACTACTGCCATCTAACGGCAAGAGTACTAACTCAAACGCTACTATCCCTTCGAGAGCTCTTGTCTTCTTGTTTCGAGAAACGTATTTTTAACCCACAACAGAGAAAGTTAAGAAAATATCGCTGGGAATTCCTCTGCAAAACATCGGGGAAGGTGATACATTCAAAATTTAATCATTCTACTCTCCATCATCTCTTCATCGATATTCTAATTTCGTTGGACTGTCAATTGAAATTTAATAAAAACGTTTAATTTAGAAAAATATATAAATATTTTATAAAAAGTCTGGAAAGTGGGTCAGTAATGGTGCCACAAATTTAGATTACCGAAAGGTGTAAATTAAGTAAACTGAGACATTAACAACGTACTTTAGTCAGCCATATTTGATAAAACTGATAATTATTCCAATTACAGCGAAAATGATACAAATATTCCTCGCGAAAAAGTTTCGGGACTCAAAACACTTTTTCATGGACGAGAAAAACTAATAGCATTTGCCAATAGTTTTATAGAGATAATATATCATTATTGTTATAATTATTGGGAACCAACTATTTAGGTAGATTTTGGAGGGACAAAAACATAACACACTTCTTATAATCGCCCAAAAAACAATCTGATGTCTAAAAATTACAATGAAGGCCCCTCTTTAATTCCGCATAACTTTCTTTTATTTTCTCATTCTTGCCAATTCATCACTTGCCTAACATTCTCCCCTCTAAACCACGTATTTCAACATCTCCTTACCAATCAAAGTGCTCTGTATACCTTCTTTCCTGCCTCTTTTGTATTACTCCCAGCAAAATTCATCTTTTGGAATTTCTATATTTCCTTCTTTTGTTTTCCTATCCGTCCGTTTTATCTTTTCCATCCTTTTCCAAACCTATACATCAAAAGCCTCGCGTCTACGCTTATTCTTAAAGATAGAAAACCAATTTTTCGAAACATACGATACTACGTTCAACATCAGGTTTACGCCATTCATCTTGCTTCGACGACTACGTTTCCGAGATTTGATCAACACGCTCCGTGCACAATTTAATTTAAAATTTAACTATTCTTAATATTTGAGCTAAGAAAATACGGGAAAGTATTTTTTTATGTAAAAAGAAGGCCGAAAAAGAAACTATAGAAAATGATAATAGGAAAAGGACTAGGAAACCATTAATGTAAGAACGAATTGATTAGAAAGATAGGTAAAGAATGTGAATACAAACTTAGGCAAAATGAAAATAACAGATTTTTAAAAATAACAAAGATGAGTATCAAATGGAGATAAAGAATTTGGCGGAAATAATGCGAGAAAATGGAAAGTTGGCAGACGAAGGGTGAAATTGACGCGCTGTACAAGAAGGTTAAAACACTATCGGGAAGTAAAGAAAGGAAAATCTGAGCTAAAAATCAGTGAAAGGTCAGGAAAAGATGACCTTGAACCAGAAAATATCCAAGAATTGAAAGGAATAAGTAGAAGAATTGTATGATTAAGGCATCAGGCCAGCAAGGTTGGACATAGAAAGACAATATAACGTAAATGAGGAAAGCAGAGGTCAAGGATTACTCGATGGCGAGATAGAAAGAGCATTAAGGGAATGTAATTGAAATAAGACACAGGGGATAGACAAAACTTCCAAGGAACGACGTACTTAAAGGTTCTAATGAACTTATTCATAGCTTTTATGAGAGAGGAATTTTGCTGGAAGATTTGATCAGTATAATATTAATTCTTATCTCTTATCACAAAAAGGGTGTAACGCAGCAATTTTATTGCAGCAATAAATATTAGGTACATAACAATAGGTTTAATTTCGCCCACAACTAAAGAGTTTCTCAAGATCATCAACAAAAGAATGGAGAGTAGGGTAAATGATTACTTAGGGGGTGAACAGTTTGGGTTGAGGAAGGGGAGAGGTAAGGGTGATACTATAGCAATGATGAGATCACTAATAGAGAGGAACATAGAACACGATCAAGATGAATTTTCTTGTGTCGCAGATGTCAAGAAACCATTTGAAAAGAGAATTCGGTCGAATTAAACAATGCTTTTCATTGAAATGAGAGTCCAAGGGGAATTCATAAAATGACTTTGGTTTGCTGATGACGGCGCTTTTTAGTTTTTCAGTCAGCCAAGGGGTTGCAAAATCAGCTGAAGGCATTGGACATTCAGGGGGACAGGTATGGGATGAGAATAAATATAAAGAAAACCAAGGTTATGAGGTTTTCGAGAAGAAAATGGATAAGTTAAAATTCAAATAGGGGCGCGAAAACTAGAGCTGGTGGCACAGATTACATTTCTCGGAGGTGTTTTGGATTAAAATGGTCAAAGTAGTAGGGAAATAAGGAGAAGAATTGGCTTCGGCTAATAAGATTTCTACAGGAGGAGGGAATCGATGACAGGGACGAGAAAGAATGTTAAGAAATGATTCATTAATGTTGTTATGTAGCGTATTAGGTACGGCGCAGAAACGTGGTCACTAATGCAAGAGGAGAGACGTAGATTGGAGGCTTTTGAAATGTGGGTCTGAGTAGGACAGAGAAATTTAGGTAGGCCGAAAGGAAAAAAAATGAGGAAGTACTAGGTATGGTGGGCGAAGAGAGGGGTTTGTTGGGAGAAATCCTATGGAGGCAGGAAAAGTGGATGAAGGGGGTATTGATCGGTAGTTACGAAGACGGTAATAGTGTTGAAGACGGTAATAGAGGGGAGAATTTTAGGCAAAAGAGGAAAGGGAAGTAACAGGATAGGGATGTTGGACGAGATGAAGGTAGGAAGAAGGTACTCAGAGCTGAAGAGGGACCTGATGTAGAGTAGGTTGCTGGATTGTGATTTGTTAGGAGCCACAAAATATTTATTTGGAAGTTGTGTCCATCCGAAACCTACCTTTACCGGTAGATTACCGATCATTATTCAAAAGTTGTTAAAAAAAAGTATGCATAATTTGCTAAAAATAACAGCCGCGATCATTAATCAGAAAGAAACAATAACATTCTCCGATTCATTTATTTAGCAAAAAAATACTTTAATATATTAAATGATTTTTTAACATCCCCGTTAAATGTGTTTTCTCAATGTCGAGACCTAAGTGAATAGATTTTTTGAAACAAACGTAATGAAATGAAGCATGATTGTAGGTAAACAAATGAAGTAATGATTACTTCTATATCTTCAGATGAAGACGGATTGTTTCCGTCGAAATATCAAGAAATAACGTGGGAGTGTTCTTCTTTTTTTGTGTTTCTATATTGTGTGTTACTGTGTATTGTACTATTCGGCAATTCCGTGTTACGTCAACGAAAGCATATATATATATATATATATATATATATATATATATATATATATATATATATACGTATTCAATCCATATCATCAAAACCCTTATGCCAATTTTCAAGATAATTTTCACAAAATGCTGCTCTAAACTACTAGATATGTATGGTTTGATTTATTGAGAGAGACAAGATGGAAAAAACGAACGTTTTTGCAACAGACAATGTAAATAAATAAATCATAATGTACTGGAGTAGTTGGGATACGAAGCTAAGCTAGTGGTGATAATACCTCCCTACCCCAATCGAAGGTTTGTAAAAAAAAGTATGGGTAAATATTTTTCCTGACGTCCGCCTGAAGTGCTGAATTCAGACCGTTGGTTAAATACGCGCATGATCGCAAATCGTATTGACATTGATAAGATGAAAGTGAACACCATTATCACTGAAAATATGGTGATGCGAAAGATCAGAGGTAAACTCATCCCAAAGGTCTTTGACAGACGAGTAAGATCCAAGTCAAGTTTCTGATTACAAAGACCTTCAGCAATGACATCGCGACGATTGCCCAACCCCATTACAGTCCCAACTTGATACCAGCAGTCTATTTCCTATTCTCAATAAAAGTGAAATCGTCCCTCAAGGGACATCACCATGTGGCTCTTAAGTTCCTTCAAAGAGCCTTGCACGCGTAATCTAAAGGACCTTCCGGAATACGCCTATAAGGGAGTCTTCGAGTCGTGGAAAACCCACTGAAAAACGTGATTCAACACTAAAAGGATGTACTTTGAAAAATTGTCAGCAGCAATATCTGAAATGAATATACTCATCCGAAAATTTTCCCGCTAATTTTGATACAAACCATGTAATTGAAGGAATCAGGACCCCAAAAGAAATTACACTTATTCGAAAAGAGGTGGAAAGGTGAAAACTTGGGGACATAATTTAGCGCATTTTTCTAGTCCTGACCAAATAGTTTCGTAAATTTACAAAAAAAAGTTTCATTAGTAAAAGTAAGAAAACGTTATTACTCAGAAAATATTCTTACTTTGTAAAACATGAAAATGTATTAAGTAAATATTAAAATATCATCATATCTATCGATGAAGAATTATATTTTGCGAGAATCATACAGATGAAATCGTAGTTAATGAGAATAAAGTAATACCTGCTCACAACTGCCCCTGGAATCGATGCAAAAGTCACTGTCCAGCTGTCTTCGTTGATTACAAAACCACCAGATGGAAAATTCAAGTGCAGCAGCCGTTGAACTGCAAAGAAGCAGGAGAAATTATTAAGAAACAGCGAAAAATATTGTAGTTTGTTAATTCAAAACCCCTTTTAGCAGGAATTAATCCCTTATTCGATACCGTACGGTGACGTAAAACCATGGAGAGGGTGTTTCGAGCCACGCCCATTTGAACGATTTTATGTTGCACATTTATTAATATTTTTGATATTTATCTTTCTTTCGTTGCCTGAAGATGAAGTTAGGTTTTGAATGAACCCAAGCTGGCCAAATGTGCAGCGATACATACTACGAGGGTCATCCGGAAAGTAGTACCCGTTCGTGAAATAAAGACACAAAAGTAAATATTAACAAACATAAAAAATTTTATTTGAAAGAGGATACTTTAAACTACTTCTCAACATAATCTCCAAGCAAATTAAGGCATTTGTCATAACGTGTGACAAGTTTCTGTATTCCTGCTGCATAGTCCTTCGCCGCCAGCTCATTGAGATACGCGAGGGACCCATCTTGCACAAATTTTTGCATAATGCAGATGGTGTTTAACAATTTCATGAACAATTGTTCGAGAAACATTGGGAAAATGCTCACAGATGTCATCAATTGTGACGCGCCGATCGTTCCTCACGAATTCGTCAACTGAGCTCACCAGTTGGTCTGTAATGACAGACGGTCTCTCCGAACGCTCATCGTCGTGTGTGTTTCCCCTCCCCATGTTGAAGTTGCGACACCACCGCCGAACAGACGACTCGTCCATTACATTGTCTCCATACACCTCCTTTAATTGGCGATGAATATCACATGGGCGAACGTTTCTTTCATTGAGGAATTTAATCACTGCCCTCACTTCACAACTGGCGGCGTTCTCAATTTTTTTAAACATTGTAAACAATCACAGAAACAACACAGGCAATGCTAGCGTCACGCAACTTGGCTCAGAGAAGGCAGACAAGCCACTGAAGCTATCTGACCTCGTCCAGCGGCTACTCGCGTCGTCAGCACTTCATGCGGCACGAACGGGTACTACTTTCCGGATGACCCTCGTATATTATGTACTAATTCTCAAAACCAAACACAATCTGTTACACCCCTCAATACAATTACATCCTTCTTTAATTCCACATGCATCTATCCTCCCTTCAGTCCACCCGATCCTGTATCCACCCCTTCCTCACTTACCTAACCTTCACCCCTGTACATCACAGTCTTCATCATCTCATTGCTGATCAAAGTTATCTTTAACCATCTTTCCTGTCTACTTTAAGATTCCTACCTACAATTCCGTCTCTCTTTCCCTTTCAACAGGCTTAGCACTTTCTCATTCGTTTTGGTTTCAGTAAATTTAAACTTTTCCATCCTTCTCCACACCACATTTAAAAGATCGCCAATCTGCTTCTATTATCCTGCTTCAATGGCTATGTTTCCACGCCGTAAGAAAACCATGATTCATAAACAAAATTTCCCTTATCTTATTTTAAAATGACAAACTCAGCGTCCCTGCCATTAGCAATAACTGTATTGTTAAAGCTACCTCGCCTAACGCTTTTCTTTTTTTATGTCCCTGCTACATTAATAACCTTTGTTAAAATACAACTTCCGAGATATGTAAGTTGCTTCTTCCACCTCTTCTATATTTTGGCATCCTATTTTACTGTTTAACTCGTTCTCTATATCCAAAGCTCTTTGAAATTTCTTGATCAATACAGAAGTCGACTTTGAATATTTTACAATATATTTGATTGGGTACTGAAATATATATTTGGAACAAATTAAATTTAAAAATGCAAAAAATTTACTTATTAAGTGATCCTAAACGTTTTTGTTATCATTGATTCTAACCTAAGAAATAATTCACTTTATTTCCAACGCACTCAGCAATGCTTGCAACTCCTTGGGTGAAAAACTAATTAATTAAAACTTGATCAATCACGAACTTAACTGATTTTTGGGATTCTCCGCCGATGTGTCTTCCTTATATAGAGTTCTTCCCATGCCAATTTTTACCAGTTCATCTCAACACAAGACAAACAGCATGGCACCGGTAATAATGGAGATGTAAATATACATTTAATCGATCATATCATTTTTGAATTCGTTAGAACACTTTCTATCGTAAAACGTTATTCATACGCTATATTAAAATTTATGAACGCTCTTAATTTCAACGTTAAGTGTGAAAACTAAAGAGACACTTAGATAAAATCAGGAGCGATAAAATACCTTTTCAGAGAGAGTAACAATTAATAAGAAGTTTTCAGAGGAAAGAAGATGGGGAAGGAGATTATTAATGAATACTGATATTAATCTCAACGACGGTGCGCGTGGATGGATACTGTTTCGAGAACGCGCAGTAAGGAGAAGGCGAACAGATACGAAAAACAAATGAAGGACTAATTGCGAGAAAAAGGAATTTTTCGGCCACGCATCTTGCGACTCGTTTGTAATTCTCTTGCTTCAAGTTTTCAATGCAAGCGATACCGAATCAATGCATTTGTATAAACTCAAATATTTTTGTAAACATGGGAGAAAAACATTGATGCGGACAAACGAAATTTCGCTCTAGAACTGACGCCGATTTCTCCCTCGCAGATTATGGTGAAAATCGCATGATCAAGCTTCATCAGGGTTGCTGTGAAGTTATCTTTCCCTTTTTCATTCTAACATATTCATGGTTTGGATGATCTGCAAAACATTATGATTACACAGTTCAAACACATGCATAAGCAGTTAGCTTAATGAATAACTTTACGCAAATAAGTGAAAATGTTTTCGCGGCCCTTCGAAGGTCTAAATTTGCCTACCTTTTATTTTTTCTTGAACACGGCCACAATAATATTTGCATCAGCTGACAGATATAACAATAACTTTATGCTTTTTTAGCGTTTTATTTGACTTGTATATTAATCGAGTAATATTTTCCCCCCCTTTTTATTGTCTTTTGCACGCCCAACTGAAATGAAAGTGCGTCTTACATGCCCTCAAATTCGGTAGTTCCTTCTAACCGTAGTTTTTTTATACTTCCACTGTTTGAAGAATCACTGCGATTTATGTATTATGCACGAATTTGTTTACTGTAACCTCCTTTCTTTGATAGAAAGTAAAATAATCGAGCCTCATCGTGTTGGGAGTGCTTCATGCAGCCACCGTTGCGATGGAAACAGTTTGGCGGCGTTGGGAAAGTACGCATGTATCGTGATTCGTATGCGATGACATTCGATATATCGATACCCGTGGTAGCATAGAGGTGAAAGATACTCTGAATTGATCTAAGGAGACCGACCTTGGAGGGGTAACGTTATGGGCGAGTGTATATTTGGTTCTCGTTTTCTTTGACGCGCGTTTTAACGATCCGAAAGGAACCGCTGTATCCACAAGAGGTTAAAAAAAAACCTTCCTCTGCCTGCATCGACACCGCAATACTTTTTAAGGGTAATATTTTAAACTAATAATTACACTCAATAAGAAGAGCACCCACTGTTTTTATCGTATGATCTGTCGTATTAAAATAAGAATAAGTTCGTTTAACATCACACTCGAAACGCTTTTGAAATCACCGAAGCAGGCAACACGATATTTTACTCACACCATAACAGTGACCTTAATAATAAAAATCACAGCTACAAAATTCTTCAATTCAAGGATATCAGGGGACGATTATAATTTGGGTACGGGAAGGAGAGTGGCACGCGTTTTGGCATTGAATAACAAGCAAATTGAAGTGCAAACAATTTAACACTAATATCCCTGCATACTATGTATGTAGTAGTATGGCTCCGGACATAGGATGTCACATTTGATAAGAAACAGTTTGGTTCTCGTTTTGTGGCATGTCATTGGCCATTGCCAGCCGCTAGAACTAAGGAAAAATAAATCGCACTAAGACCATTAAGAAATCAACACTTTATTTACTGTTATTTTTGTAGCGAATTCCAAGTTTTATTTTTTTTGACGAAACAAAATTCCAATCAAGAAATTTTCCTTTCGTTTTTCTCTCAAGATCGATCTGTCCAGTAAAATTTCACCAACAGTGGATTTGGAGAACTAAAGATAGCTTATTATGACTAAAGTGGCCATTCAAAAACATTTTTTTTCGACTGCTCGGTAATGATACCTAATCCATTCATGCACGTCTGATTCAAGTCTCTAGCTCCTAATATCCATTATTATTATTATTAGGTAATCTACCGGTTAAGGTAGGTTTTTGGATGGACGTAATTACTAATTAAATAATTTGTGGCATCTAGCAAAACACAACATCCTACTCTACATCAGGTCCCTCTTCAGCTCTGAGTACTACTTTCTTCCTCCCTTCATCCCGTCCAACATCCCTATCCTGTTCCTTCCCTTTCCTCTTTTGCCCAACATTCTACCCTCTATCACAGTCTTCAACATCCCACTGCCGGTCAACACCCCCTTCATCCACTTTTCCTGCCTCCATAGGATTGCTCCCAACAAACCACTCTCTTCGCCCACCATACCAAGTTGTTCATACCTCATTTGTTTTCTTCTCTGTCCATTTCACCTTCTCCATTCTTCTCCACACCCACATTTCAAAAGCCTCCAATCTACGTCTGTCCTCCTGCTTCAATGACCACGTTTTCGCGCCGTACATAGCTACGCTCCATATCAAAGTTTTTACGAGTCTTTTCTTAACATCCTCACTCAACGCTCCCGTCATCAACTCCCTCCTCCTTGTGAAAGCCTCTTTGCCTAGCGCAATTCTTCTCCTTACGTCCCTACTACTTTGACCGTGTTGGTCCAAAACACTACCGAGATACGTAAACTGTTCTACCTGCTCTAGTTTTTGCCCTCCTAGTTTAATGTTAAGCTTGGCCTTTTTCTTTCTAGAAAATCGCATAACCTTTGTTTTATTAATATTGATTCTCATCCACACTGCCCAACCGGACTCCCCGTTCCCCACTCGTACCTGAGCAGTCTGAGACATGTACAGGTTGCGGATTAGCCTCCTTTCCCTCCAATCTATTCCTATTCTGCAGAATTAATATCCATTAATATGTAGATATGTCGTTAAGAAATACAAGGAAAGAAGCTGTTAGGAATGATTGAAAAAGCGAGGAATGAACACCTCAGAAATGTTTTAAGGTTCAATGATCTCTCGAAAAACATAATATTCCGAAGAAAGGAAAGGACGAAGAAGAAACCTTGGAGACGTGACTCGTGCATGAAAAACAGAATTCATAGTGAGGCACGAAAATTAAGAGAGCACACGAAACATCGAAACGCGAACAACATTCCCTGCGTTAATAGAAAATAGGAGTCAAAACTCCTAACAGCGGCAATTATTGGTTGGGGTATAAAACCCTCGCTTGTCTAGGCCGATATTGAGAGGGAGACATGCACGCACCTGAGTTACTACTAATGGAAATATGTAATTGATAATTAAATACTATCAAAGAAATTTAATCATATTTTTTTGTTTTACAGAGTTCGGATGGGCAGTGTTAGGAAGAGGAGTAAAACATGAGTGCCCATTGTTAGCGTGCTGCTCAACGTATACAGGGTCCACTATAAAAGTAAAGTGCATTCTCTGTGAAAAATAGGTTTATTGAATGTATTTGTGCAAAAATGGAGACGTGTATGCCAGGCCTGGAAGGTACCCTGAAACTCCTTGACGGGAATGTCTCTCAGGAACATTGTAACACGCTTTTTGTATATTTTCCACGGTATCCCAAAGCTATCATTTCAGCTACCTCTCTCTTCAACAAAAAATAGTCGAACGGAGCCAAGCCGGGACTGTTAGAGGGCTGGGGGACCACCTTCCGGGTCAGTTAGTTGGTAAAGATGAAGGACGTGTGGCAGGGGTTATGTGGCGTGTGGCTGGGCGCTCCAACGCGCCGTGTTACTAAGTCTAAAAACACACTTCACGCGGAGGAACGTCTTTCCACTCAGACTGCCGGGAGCAAACTAGCAACCAGCGAGGGCAAATCCTCCACTACATTTCCCAAACGGTTTTACTGCGCTGCCATGGCGCGTAGCGGCACAATAAAATCATGCGCATTACTTTAATAATGAACCATGTATGTGAAGGAAATGATTTAACGAGCATGGTAAGGACTGGAAATAGTAATGAAATAGGTAGGATATCCATAAAATTAGTTAAGTTTGCGGAAAATCAGGCTTTATTCTATCAACCAGCCATGGGTTAGCAAGCATTGCCGAGTGGTTTGGAAAGTCCGTGCGGTAGAAATGAGAATCTATATAAATAAAACGAAGGTAATGCTGTTTTCGAGAAAGAGAAAGGCTACGCTGAACATTAAAATAGGAGTTCATAAACTAGGGTCGTGTGCCGTCGATTTCTCTCCATATGGTCTTTTCCTCTTCTCCTCCTCTGTATACTTCTTCCTCGTTTCCTCGTTTTTGTCTGAACATTTAATATTCAGCATTCTCTTCTCCAGCAACACGTTTCAAAGACAGCCGTTCCTCAAAGGTCCAAATTTTCAGGGTTCCATATCTTTGATTTTCAGCTCTTTATGGTCCATACGAGCGTTATAAGAGGTATTCTGTCGCATGCAATAAAATAAGGTGAATCGATTGACCCCTAACGATTAACGTAAATGACATATTCTTTCTAGTTCTCTTTAGAATTTCTTAACTTGCCTTTTTCTGCTGTCTAAAGAGTCAAAACTGTTCTTCCTCTTCAAAGCTCATCCAATAGTCTCTATCCTTTAACACCCAACTCTACCTTCCAATATATACTCCAACCACATTTTATTCCTTCTTCGGATTCTGCCCAGCAACTTTCTGCCTGAAATCCGTCAAGAAAGCGTAGAAAGCACCTTCCTCCGATATTCCCCCTTCCACTCGTATCACGGCCATAAAACATTCCCTCTAATTCCCAGTATTTCCACCATCCACTTTTTAATGCCTTCCTCGGATTTTCCCTGGAAACTTCCTCCATTCTCCCCACCTCTTTTTATAACTTCGTCGTAGCCTTTCTCTCTGGTAATGAATTTTCTCAATTATTCAACAAAACACTCTACCAACGTGTAACATAAATATCTTGTTCTCCGCATAAACGACGTTAAAACTCACCTTTCCATGGAATATATATATATATATATATATATATATATATATATATATATATATATATATATATATATATATATATATATATATACACACATTCAAACACGAAATCCCGCCAAACGGCGAATAAATACTCATATATACAGAAACAGACATAAAGAAAAGGGATAGGAACACACATAAAGGACGAACACAATAAAGGTGGGGAAGGCGGAATCGAAGGAGAAATAGACAATACACAAGAGGAAAGGACAGTGGTTTTTTAGAATTCATACAACATCATACAGGAAAGGAACAGTGCGTTTCGTGGCACGCATAGCCAGAAGAAAGAGATGAGCCACATTGGCCAAATACACATTCAAACACGAAATCCCGCCAAACGGCGAATAAGGAAATATTTTTACTCTTGTGATCCGTTCGATTCCGCCTTCCCCACCTTTATTGTGTTCGTCCTTTATATGTGTTCCTATCCCTTTTCTTTATGTCTGTTTCTGTATATATGAGTATTTATTCGCCGTTTGGCGGGATTTCGTGTTTGAATGTGTATTTGGCCAATGTGGCTCATCTCTTTCTTCTGGCTATGCGTGCCACGAAACGCACTGTTCCTTTCCTGTATGATGTTGTATGAATTCTAAAAAACCACTGTCCTTTCCTCTTCTGTATTGTCTATTTCTCCTTTGGTGGGTGAAACAGTCCCCTGACGCCATCTCTTGGCTAAAGAATCGGGGCGCTTGGCGACATATTAGACCCACGGATCTCAGGGTAAATTACGTTTTCTCGATAGCTCAAGTGGTTAAGAGCATCCGCCCGGCAAGTGGAAAGATCCGAGGTTCGAGTCCCGGTCAAGGAAATATTTTTACTCTTGTGATCCGTTCGATTCCGCCTTCCCCACCTTTATTGTGTTCGTCCTCTATATGTGTTCCTATCCCTTTTCTTTATGTCTGTTTCTGTATATATATATATATATATATATATATATATATATATATATATATATATATATATATATATATATATATATATATATATACACACACACATATATATATATATATATATATATGTAATCCCGCGAGCAAAACAAACACAAGCCCTTTTCAGAGCGTTCGTCGTATTTCTCGGTGAAACCAGTGAAGTCCCCTCATGGTCGACTTCACATAAACCCCCAAAAAAGAGCATGCGACTGATTTACTGGCGTAGCGGGAGTTGCAACCTAATCATAAAATCTTTTATTGAAGCAAACTAAACTTTCGCGGAGAAAATTTTGCTCTCGCTCATAGCTTGTACCTTCATCCAAAGGGAGAGATACAAGAATAGAAATTATTTTCTTTTAATACTAAAACGCATAACTCCGCGGAGTTTTTTTCCCCACTACCTTCTTGGTAATAAAAGAAGTACTATCCTCTCCCACCGAACTTTTATTTTGTTTATTTTTTCCGAGTTTTCATCACGTCACGGAGCGATTTTCTGCTGCGGTTTTCACCCGAAGGAGTTGTAAACACAAATTAATTCATGTGTACTCTGATGTGGAGAGGGTGTCTACGGCATGGTGTGTGGGATGAGGGAGGATTACGTAGAGAGTGAGGTAAGCAGAGGATAAAAAAGTTACGGAGGACTTTTCAAGGGACCGAAGGGCACTGTGAATTTTCTCGAGTTTCCTGACTGCGCTCCTCTTCTTTTTCATCAAGTAGGCAGGACCCTTGAGGCTGAAACGTCCTCTGCAGGTTTTTTACAAAAATCTCTCTTCTCCCATCGCGCCCGTAAGGTATATAGGACCCCCATCCCTCCTACCATTTCTACTTCTCCCCAAGTACCCTGCCGCTGAAATGGAAAGAGACTTTTGGTCATCGCGTATCTTCATTTAACGGAGAAATTCGAAGAAACGGCTTGAAGATACTCAGGCAGTAGGCAACCGTAATGGGGACAGCAGATGATGCGAATACACACGAGAGAAATCTTGGAACAGAACGCGGAAAGAATGGACAAAAAAACAATTTGAACAGGGAAGAGGAGCAAACGGCGAAGTTTTTAATACAGAGTCGGTCCCCAAAATAATTAGTCTCTTTCTCGTCGTCTTTTTCAATTCGAAAAAAGTTATCCACATTTATCTCCGTGAGGGGATCCTCCCGGTACCTGCACCGTTGGGTCACATTCCCTACCTGTGTCCTTGGGGAGGAGACCGTTGCATGTTGCATTTCTATGGGGTAGTGGAATTTAGTCTTCATACTGTTCAAATTCTAGCTTGCAAGTTATTACATACACACATACATACATTTCTTACATCATCCTAAGGTGCAATTATTTGTTAGATAATAGTACATGTATTTTCATGCATGTAGAATAAAAGGATTTTTGTATGAATGTGTCCGCCACGGTGGGTATAGTTTTGCATGTGTGTGTTGATTTTGCATGTGGTTTTGTTCCTTTTTACCCGTGGTGACCTAACACCCTCGCCACACGCCCTTTCGGCGGCTTGCGGGGTATTATGCAGATGTAGATGAAGAGGACCTCAGGGACAGACAATGAACAGTAATGTTAATATTTTACATTTAGTCCTAAAAAGGCTGCGGAGGAAAAGAGCGCAACGAATCAGAAAGGAAATCTTCGCCAACCGGAGGCTGCACACACACGGTGTGGGCTGCCACACAGCAAAGTGGGTGGAGGAAATATTGGTATGCAAGAGAATTGTTCTTATTTTGGCAAAGGTCTCAAAGGGGGATGATAAAAGTCTTCATGGGAGGGAGATTGTTAGTTAAGCTTTGAAGAGGAAGGAAAATAATGTTTTTTGACGGCAGCAAGTCGGGTAGAATGTGTGAATAAATGAAGAAGGAAATAGAATGAAGAGTATTCCCTATCAAGATTATTACCTAAATTTTACACGTTTTCCAGGGTACCTCTTCAATTTACCATTCACGAACAAGTTTCGTAAAAATTGGTAATTTTTTAAAAATTAACAAATATGAGGTCAGAAATAAAACGAGTATTTGGCAATCTACTTTAGATTGTTGCTGCTAACGACGATACACTGACATAAATCAAATCCATACGCTAATACATTAATAATATCAAATAAATACACCATTATGATGTAGACTTCTGTTTTGATTGCAAATTATTGAGAATGGACCTTTCCGGATAGATTTTCCGGAAATTAATACCAACATTCTGAAAAAAATAGTGATACACAGTTTCACATGAACGGTATTTGATTTTTTAGTACCCTTAGCCACCGATAGGCTGCGTGGAAGGGGCTGAATACGCACCAGACTAATTTTGACCGAAATATTTTTACGCCTACCGCGATTGGACAGTGTTATTATGATCCCCTATCGTTCGTGGAAAAAATGACATCTTAAATCTACCTGCTCTACGCTTAATCTCTCTAATTTTATTGATCATTGACTTACCCGCATGTTAGTATTGTAATATCAAGAACGTCCTTCTCCTTCGGAATGGGAAAAATTATAAACAAAAAACAAATAAAAAATATTTTAACCCATTACTTTATTATTTTAACCCAAACAAATTAAATATTTATTTAATAATTATATTAGAACCCTGTAACCCTCCGCTATGGTGTGTGGCAGGAGGTGAATACACATTAGACTAATTTTGACCCGAATATGGCCCTACCGCGGTCGGACAATGTTATTACGATCCCTTATAGTTCTTGGGAAAAATGACATCTTAAACCTATCTGTTCTACACTTTATCTCTCTAATTTTATTGATTTGATCTCTCCTACAGTAGTACGATGGGGATAATAATACATTTTCAACATCACTGCTAAAGAGACTAGAAGGTACGCCTAAATGAGAATCACAGCTGTGCCGAGGGAGATATAATTCAGTCATATTAAAAATTGACCTTTTTCATCAAAAAACAGGAATCCGTATCAACAAATATAAGACCGAAGGGGCAAAATGAAGCATTTTGTAACAAATACCGCCAATATTGTAGTAAAGATGGACCAAATATTCGTGTTAAAAAGAAAAAAAAAGTTTTTTGGCAAAAAAAATTAAAAAAAGAAGAAAAAATATGCATTCATGGCATTTCAAGTGTACTGAAGGATCACCGCCTCAATATGTGCAGCACTCTCAATGCGGTTTCTCGAAATTTAAGAGATCTCAAAAGTAGGCCAATTGAGGAAGCGGAGTATAACGGAGATACCGTGGTGCGAATTAGGGCGAATTCTCTTGGTCGAGTATCAAATCGACAGACGGAGAACTTTGACCTAAAAGAAATTCACCAGCCTCAGATTCGCACGCAGAATTCCCCAAGGGTTTCGATGGAATTCGAAATTCCTTGAGTTTTCCGTTCATTTGAAGTTTTTCACTGTTTAGGACACCGAAAATTTGTAAGGTTAAAAATAGAAAGTGCTCACGACACTCACAACTGCGAAGTAATGCATATTTGACGGGTATGAGGGGCGTTTAAAAAAGAAGGAACGACAATTTCCTTCTCTGAAAATATGGCACAATCAACTACTAAAATTGGGGAGCACATTAATACATCCATCCTTCAGGTCTATTTACTTTTCTTTAGAAGGAGTCTCCGCCCGTTTCTAGCACTTTACTCCAGTATTCTGTAAGATCGCCTAAGCCACCTCCGTAATACACCGACTTATGAGACAAAGGCTAAGCTAAACATTAAAATAGGAGGGCAAAAAATAGAGCAAGTAGAACGGTTTACGTATCTCGGTAGTGTTTTGGACCAACACGGTCAAAGTAGTAGGGACGTAAGGAGAAGAATTGCGCTGGGCAAAGAGACTTTCACAAGGAGGAGGGAGTTGATGACAGGGACGTTGAGTAAGTATATTAAGAAAGGACTCGTAAAAACTTTGATATGGAGCGTAGCTATGTACGGCACGGATACGTGGTCATTGATGCAGGAGGATAGACGTAGATTGGAGGCTTTTGAAATGTGGGTGTGGAGAAGAATGGAGAAGGTGAAATGGACAGAGAAGAAAACAAATGAGGAAGTACTTGGTATGGTGGGCGAAGACAGGGGTTTGTTGGGAGAAATCCTAAGGAGGAAGGAAAGATGGCTGAAGAGCGTATTGATCGGCAGTGGGATGCTGGAGACTGTAAAAGGGGGGAAATATATTATGCAAACGAGGAAAGAGCAGGAATAGGATAATTATGCTGGACGGAATGAAAGGAGAAAGGAAGTATATGGAGGTGAAGAGGGACTTGTACGTAGAGTGTGATGTTGGGTTGTCCTTTGTTAGAATTCACAAAATATTAATTCGGTTGTTGTGTGTATCCAAAACCTACCTTGAACGGTAGCTTATCTAACAAAAATGGTCATGGAACTACTTTTAGCAGCGTGCATAAGTTCCTATTTGGATAAGAAGTGGATCCCAAGCAAATGCATTTTTCAACGGGTCCAACATGTGGTAGTCCGGCAGTGCCAAGTGGGGGTTGGATGGTGGATTCGATAAGAGATATAAGACGAAATCGCTTCACTAGTTCGCAACAGTCCAGTGGGTAGAGCGTTGGACTGCTGACCGGAGGGTCCCGGGTTAGATTCCCGGGCAAGGCACTCTGGGCACCTGCAGCTCCACCCAAGTGATTTTTCGGGTACCAGGTCTTCCTGGGGAACCATAACCGGCACAGGGAAATGAACTGGCCCCCCTACCCTGATGTGTGAAATTCACACGCCGTATAGGGCTTAGTACTGGGTGATCTCTACCATCACCAACTAAACCGACCTTCGGGTTAATTACTGTGTTTATGGTTTATATACATATATATATTATATACATATACATATATATATATATATATATATATATATATATATATATATATATAAACACAGTAATCAACCCGAAGGTAGGACTTATATATATATAATTATATATATATTGCATTATCCATCATATTTATCTTGGGAGTGATAATTGAGATGGTTTCCCGTTGCCTTCCTCAATAGTGTTTTTAACGTGACACCATCACTTATTGGCCGCCCCACTGGGGTCAGACGCCATTGCAGCCGCCTCACTGAGGAACAGACGCTGCGTGGACTACCTTTCGTCTGGCTCCTAACCTTTGACCTATCTGGCATGGGTGACCCTGCCAGGAGCAATTACTATTACTCCCGCGAGCACAGCTCTAGGGATCATCGGAACGCACAAGTCCTTCCACCACGTCAAGGTTGTAGTCCGGGGAGTGGATATATATATATATATATATGTATATATATATATATATATATATATATATATATATATATATATATATATATATATATATGTGTGTGTGTGTGTGTGTGTGTGTGTGTTGATATGTTGTATGTTTCTTCCTGCTTGTTATTCTTTTTATTCAATAGACCCTTCTTTTTAACAGTTCTACGGCATGATTTGAATGTACGTATCCTGTTATTGAATATTGTTGAATGTAATTACTTTCTTTCGTGTGATTAAAATTTGTCGAGTGCATGAACAATCAAATATTTATGTAGAGGTAACATGATTTGGGTTTGCATGTGGTTTTATTCCAGTCTACGGGTGGTGACCTAACACCCCTCGTCACACGACCTTGCGGCACCTTGGGGTGTATTGTATGTAGATTTTCCTAGTTGCTATTTTTGTCTTGTATGAGCTTTTCTTGGTTTCTACTTCCTGAATACTTTGGTGCACATCAATGTGTGAATGATGAGACGAGTACTCCCAACAACGATGCGCAATCTTTTCCCTCAACCGCCTGGGCAGTAACGTGACTAATCTTCCGAATCAGTTCGGCAGCGCACTGCGCCATCTCTTGAGTCACAAACCTCTCCCCGTGGTGACCTCTCCGCGTAAAGTCGGCAAAGATAGGCATTTTGCACCCATACACATCACTCATACCCATCGATTAACGGTCAAAGACTGCAGTTCCATGCAAGTCACACAAAAGCTTTAAGGATTATCCTGATGTTTTCTCGCTCGTCAAAGTGACATTCCATTATTGCACGCCGTATTGTAACGTGCATAAATGAAAGCCGCAATTTTCAAAACTCGCTATAGCGCTGCCACCTGTCGACGGAGGTGGAAAATTCCCTCAAGAGTGGTGGTAGGTTGGGGTCGTAGAAGGAATTTTTTAGCAATTACTTTTTGAACTCCAGCAGGATATTACCAACGATGATAAAACTGGGATTCGATTTCTTTCCCTTTAGATTTACATCTCACTAAATTTGACCACCTTTAGCCACCGACACGTCATTTTCAATCAAATGGAAAAAAAATTTTCGAGGACATTAAAGGAAACAGATTAACAAAAATCTGCTAACAAACCATATGCTATCGCTCAGTCCTCCGAGATATGTCGTCGCCCATATTATTTCTGTACGGTAGGAGGAAGAAAAAGTAAATGGAGGATAAATTGAGTCTGGAACACTGAATTCCGTAGAAAGGTATGTAAACTTCGGAAAGTAGGATAGAGGGAGGGAAAGAACAGACGCGTTGCCTGAAATGGATTTTTTTGATATTTGAAATTTCAGTACTATGCAAACCACCGCTAGGGTAACTGGCAGGGGGCCAACACGTACAAACCAGACAAATTTTGACCCGAATATGACCCTACCGCGGTCGGTCAATGTTATTCTGATCCCTTATCGTTCTTGGAAAAAATGACATCTTAAATCCATCTGTTCTACACTTAATCTCTCTAATTTTATTTACATGATCTGTCCTACCGTCGTAAGAATGTGGTAATAATAAATTTTCAATATCACTGCTAAAGAGACGTCCTTCCAATTTATGCAACTGCTTCAATCTGTAATTTAACCGTCGCTACGTGAGTGATTCCTAGCCTAACTCCTTTAATATTTTGGATACGCTACTCAGTTTATCATAAAAACGTTTTACAAATCTAGCTTCCCTGCGTTGCACACGATCCGGCTTCAATTGCAATCAATCCAACTTCGTGAGGATCCCATATACTTGCAGCATATTCTTAAGTAGGCCTTAAAAATGAGGAATGCCTGCTAACCATGTTATACTCGGCATGTGTCTAGGCATGTCGCATGATTGGTGATCGGTCGCCCCGTTTCCACGCGGTTTTTGGTGAATCGCGGGGTACCAGGTGCAAGAGGAAATAGAGGGAATATACGTAGAGTGGCTGGTGACCTACCACCCCCTGCCACACGTCCTTGCGACGGTATGCGGTGTATTACGTTAATGTAGATGTAGACGTTAAACACCACACACTACAATGAACTATTCTTCACTTTCGCATACTTCCTTCCTCCCTTCATCCCGTTCAACATCCCTCCTATTTCCTCGTCTGCCTAACACTATCTCCTCCATCACAGTCTTCAAAATCCAATTCCATATCAAAACGTCCCGTATCCATCTTCTGCCGTCTCTTTTTGATTTTTCCCAACAATCATCTCTCCTCCCTCACCATGCCAACCCATTTCTCGTTTGTTTCCCTTTCTGCCCATTTAATCTCTTCCATCCTTCTCCACATCCACATTTCAAAAGCTTCCAATCTACACTTATAATCTCGCTTCAATGACAATGTTTCCGCGCCGTAAAATACAACGCTTCATATCAAAGTTTTAACGAGTCTTTTCTTAACATCCTTACCCAACGTCCCCGTCATCAACTCCCTCCTCCTTGTGAAAGCTTCTTTGTCTAGTGCATTTCTTCTCCATATGTCCCTACTACGTACTTTGACCATTTTGGCCCAAAACACTTCCGAGATACGTAAACTATTCTACATGCTCTAGTTTTTGCCCTCCTACTTTAATGTTAAACTTAGCCTTTTTATTTCTAGAAAATCGCATAACCATTGTTTTATTAATATTGATTCTCATCCCATATCTGTAGCACTGAATTTCCAATTCACTCAGCATTGCTTGCAACCCATTGGCTTGACAAACTAACGCTAGGTCATTAGGGAACCAAGTTTCTATTTTAACTAAATTGGTATTCTTCTCCTGCGTCTTCTATCCTGCTGCTGTCGGTTTTCCCTAGCAAGGGTTTCCTGGGATGACGACCACGGAAGCCTTGCCTCCCGCGCTGCCGGGCACGACACATGGCCGATTGGGCCCCGTAGTTGCCAGGACTCAAAATCTCTGTATTGTCCATCATATTACTCTTGGGAATGATAATTGAGGTGGTGTCCCGTTGCCTTCCTCAATAGCGATTTAACGTGACCCCATGACTTACTGGCCGCCCCACTGGGGTCAGACGCCATCACAAAAGTTCATTGACTGCCCAAGCGGGCAAGTATAAACCGTCCCGGTGAGTAAAGTCCTTTACCGGTCATTGTACATAAGAAACGCATGGCATTGAAGAAAGAAACATGGCTGAGGTGGAAGTGCGGTTTGCGAGAAAGTGAAACTTAAAACCAGGAATAAAATATGAATTCTTAATCTAACAAGAAAGGAAAGCCGACAGGGAACGGCTTTTTACAAAAGGGAAAAAAAAGTACGTCACTAACAGCACTAACTGCCCACCGGCACACTCTGAGCATAGAGCGGTACAAAAAGGAAGCGGAGGCGAGGGTCACCCAATTTCCCACAGCGGGAAATTACACTTGGGCATGAGGAAGCGGGTGACCGCAAGACCGTGAAGCGGATAAAATGATACTGAAATAACTTAGAGGACGGAGGAAGAGATCCGTCCGACCGTGAAGCGGCTTCATACTATTGCAGCCGCCGCCTCATTGAGGAACAGACGCTGCGCGGACTACCTTTGTTTCGTCTTGCTGCCACCCATCGACTTATCTGGCATGGGGGACCAACTTCTTACAAGGTATATTGCAAGCCACCGCTAGAGTGTATGACAAGGGGTGATTACACACTAGACTACATTTGACATCAATTATAACCCCCTGGCGAAGTCGGATAACGTTATTCTGATCCCTTACCGTTCATGGGAATAATGCCATCTTAAATCTATCTGTTCTTCAGTTAATCTCTCTAATTTTATTGATATGATTTCTCCTACCACAGCTAGATAGAGCTAATAACACATTTTCAACGCCAAGAAATTTAATCTGTAATTTAACCTTCGTTCCGTGGTCGGCAGTGGGATGTTGAAGACTGTAATAGAGGGGAGAATTTTAGGCAAACGAGGAAAGGGAAGGAAGAGGATAGGGATGTTAGACGGGATGAATGGAGGAAGAAAATACTCAGACATGAAGAGGGGCCTGTTGTAGACTAGATTGCTCGATTGTGTTTTACTAGGAGTCACAAGATATTCATTTGGTAGTTGTTTCCATCCAAAAGCTACCTTAACCGGTAGATTATTATTAAAAATATTTCTCCTAAGATGATTGTGTCCTCATGCTGGTAGTTGGTAGGGCAGCTAGGCGACAGCGCGTTTGGGAAGGGGAAGATGGCTACAAAGAGCCAGCAAGACACGCCCTTCTCCTTTTCACATTACATAATTTTTCCGCGGAGATTCCATGGTTACGCGAGACGGGCACTGGCGTCAAGAAAAAATTTTAAACGCCCCATCCCAGCGATCTCCATTTATTATTCCCGCAGATGTATATCTCTTCATATCTCACTTCGCAAGGAGAGAAGGTGGGGAGGGGCTAGGGGGAAGGGCGGAAAGCGATAAATATCGGGGAAGGCAGAAAATGGGGTTGAAGAGGAAGACGAGGAAGTTAAGAAGGACGAAGAAGAGGAGGATCAACAGGGAGATGAGGAAAAAGACTTACGAATCGATCTCCTTCCTTGAAAGGGGACAGATGGGAAAAGGGTGCGAGGCTGCCATGATGCCCCGTTCGACAAAAGAGCAACGGAGGGCGTTCCAAAAAAAATGTCAACCTCCCCCCCCCCTCCAACCTCCTTTTCCCCACTTCTCATCATCCCTTCAGAAAAAAAATAATACGCACCTATCTGTTCGCTAGTGCGAATCCTCCCTCCCCTAATACACATTCTTTCATTCAACCTTCTCTCTTCACTCCTCCCCTCATTCCTCTACCTCACTCCTTCACACCCCCACCTTCAGAGAAGAACATGAATGCGAATCGGTTGAAGGGCTGTCATTAATTTCCTGGCATGTGGGTGGAAGGTGAAAATTTTTAAAGGCCACTGAACATATCTTTTCATCTCCATGGAAATGATTAAAAGCATTTTATTTTGGGGTATTTCAATCGCGACAGAGAAAGGAGCAATTTGTCTTCGAAATTCAATTGAGGAAAATAATTATGTTTTTTTTCTTTATAAAATATGTCCGGTACCAAAATTTATATATATATATATATATATATATATATATATATATATATATATATATATATATATATATATATATATATATATATATATTTAACATACACATATTTTTGTCACGGTCTTATTTTCTTGATGCAAATTTCTTTATCCATAATAACTGTATTAGTGATTGCGTAGAAGAAGAAACGCCGTACGATGACCGCATGAATGTCGAAATGTATAAGTCTTCGTAATAGTCATTTTTGAATTGTCTGTGTATTAATAGCGCTTCTAATTTGTGCAGTACTTTGTCACTGCTCGATGCCTCCTCAAACAGAATGCGCGTACGTATATGTATATATATATATATATATATATATATATATATATATATATATATATATATATATATATATATATACATTCACATACTATATCAAGCATATCAAACCATAACCGGCACAGAGAAATGAACTAACCCCCTACCCTGATGTGTGAATTACACATGCTGTCGTGCTTAGTACTGGGTGAACTCAACCATCATCTACCAAACCGACCTTAGGGTTGATTGCCGTGTTTATGGTTTCTATATATGCATATATATACAAAATTACATGCATATACATATATAATAACTGAAAATAACGAAACACAATTTTTGATGTTCCATGACTCTTGGGTAATCAAGCACCGCCTCACACCTTAATGTGAACAGTGAATATTCCACATTTTACCTGAACATTGTCTTTTATTGCCATATATTTGCTATCATTTTTCACGTAATTGAACAAAAATTGCCATTGTCTGGTGTTACCTCTCTTGAATATAACGTTACGTCGTCTGACTTTCTTGACCGACGCGTAACTCCATCCACAACGCACGTCCAAACTTGCCCCTCTTTAAAATTCAAAATTGACATAATGGATTTTAATCCGCCTGTAATCGCAGACATATATTCCACCGAGCTTGCGTCAAACTGACAGAGCTGGCGTCACAACAGTGTGCCACGGAATCTATTAACGTTTAAGTAACCTAGTCAGACCACCGACCGAGACAACATTAACTCCGGTTGGAAACTCCGGTGACATCTCTAGCTGGACTCGAACATTTCCTGTCCTCGAATAGTGTCGGACGTGACAGGGACGGGATTGAAAACGTAATTAACGTCGAAATTTACGTCACCACCCGAAGATGACGCAATCAATATCCCGACGTCATCGCCTGCCGATGACGCAATACTACACCGATACAAGAGTCGATAAAAATTTGTTCCGCTCTTTCTTAAAATTGCAGCGTTGAACGTTCGTTTATTCTGTTCCGTCCCCTCGTCTACTGTGGATCCTCACTTGTTTCGGACGTCCGTATTGAATGAGTTTGACCAAGAGTTGCAATCCTATTCGAATAAAAGGATGAGTTAAAGTGAGTTAATTTTTTGTCAAGTACACCATAGTGGTCAACGCAGTTGCAATCGCTCGGCCTGATTTTTTAATTGTATTTGGGTCTATTTAGATCGTAAATAATAAATCCTTATATTAATAAAGCGAAATATTATTCTTATAATACCTCGAAATTCTCTTCTCATACTATTCAAATGACGCACCGTTGTCATGGAGATAAATGTCGTCAAATGAGAAAACTTTTCTGTTTTCAAACGGTGAGGAAAATGAAATTTGAGAGCCACTGAACTTTAATGAAAAACTCTGCCCCTAATGCGGTACGAAGCTCAATGATTGAATGAGTAATCAAATTTTTCTCGTCAGCGAAATTGCTCGACTGCTTTCAGACTGAAATTGATACTTGGAATAGCAAACGATGCACCTGCGTTCGTAGATAATTTGGATAATTTCGGAGGCACTCCTCGGGAATTTTATAATAATAATATTCATACACACTTACCCTTTACGCCGCTTCCATGGAAACGTAAACAGACGCCTAATAAATTATTTCCGGAACTCTAATTTTATTCCACCATATTCCACCCTTTCCCTAATTTCTGCCATGATGACCTTTCCTTGCCCTTTCTCGGCACTTTTTCGCGTCTCTAACTCATACACCGTGTTCCATCTTATTCCTCTGGGGCCACTCTAATCCGAGTTTCGAAAACATCATGTCTTATTTGCCTTTGTTTGTCCTATCTTTCAAAAGGTTCATTGGATTTGTCGTTAATCCACTGTTATTGATTGTCCCCTTCCAGGAATTTCCTCATCCATATCCTCACGACACCTTAAGAACTTTTTCCCGAACAATATTCCTTAGTAATTGGTATTTTATGCCACTTATAATGATTACGAAATACTGAAGTATCTTGATTTAATAGTTCTTAGAGCCAAGAATATTAGTGAAAACTGTGATAGAAACTTTGCTTTAGTACGGCGCGGAAACATGGTATTGAAGCAGGATAATGGGCGTAAATTGGAGGATTTTGAAATGTGGTGAGAGGTGAGAGGAAAAGAGGTGAAGTGGACGGAAAGGAAAAAAATGGAGGAAGTGGGAGGAAGCACGATGGATCTTAAACCAGGGGGGAAGGGAATGAGTTGTAACTTAAAGGCCTTCGAGAAATTGATATGGTACAAGAAAATAGGTTGGACAAAAAGGAAGACGTAGGAGGAGGTTTTATGCATGGTGGGCGAAGAGGGGAAGTTCCTGGGCCAAATCCGAATAAGGTAAAAAACTGGGTGGAGGAAATATTGGAAGATAGAGAGCGATATATTGAAGGTATAGTTAGGAGAACGTTGAGGAAAACGAACTAGAGGAGGAGAGAGAAATGAATTTTGGAGTGAATGAAGGCAAGTATGTGAGTATGAAGAAAACTCGAAGGAAACTCTTTTCCTAAATTCAGTTCAACAGCTATCATTCGGACTGTTTTTCGACGATCGACAAGGACAGATATCTATATATATATATATATATATATGAATGTATATATATATATATATATATATATGAATGTATATATATATATGTATATATATATATATATATGCTAATAAATCAATCGTACCACTTCATTTATCATAATATTTTTGGAAATTAAACAAAATTAAATAAAAACAATTTTATTTTCTCTTCTGCAAAAGAACTCAAACCATGCATGAAAGCAGCTTTCAGGAAAAAACCCTGCTCTTAAGTTGTTCCTACCCAGAAGATGCCTCTAATTCATCCATGCAGAAACGCGTTCATACGGATGCGCACGCTGACGTCGGCATAGTGAAAGGATAGAAAGAGAGAGAAAGGGAGAAAATGGCGAAAGAAGAAGGGAATATTCCGCACCAGGTCCGGTGCCAAATGGCCGATAACCTTCGGAGCTAGCTGGGGGCCATCTGGGACCCCGTTGCTAGTGCCGAACCTCCTCCGGGCACGCTCCCACTCCCCATCATTTCTCTCCCTTCAACCATATTCAAACCCTCACTTGCGATCTCCCAACCCCTTTATCTTTCGGGGGCATGGAATTTTCCTTTACACCTCGCCCCACCCCCCAATAATACGCCTTCGAAAAAGGGAAGCATACATGTACATATAATCGAACCCCAACGTGGTATAAAATATTCATGCAGGTATGAAGAGACAAACTAAAGTTTTGCGTGATACAGGGAAAGTTGGGAATTATAAGTATAAAAAAATTACCCTATCCTGGAGCCTAACCACGAACGTTAAGCATTTCATGATCGATGGTGCAACTGCTAAGCCATCAATGAATCCGGATTTGCAAATGAAAACTAAGGGATGCAATGGAACCCAATACACCGATTCTTTGTCCGAGAGATGGCCCCGGCGAGGTATCTCACACACCCGTGGAAGTGTGGAAGAGGACAAAAGAGGTAAGTATAACATGGAAAGCTATTATATGTGGGTTGAATAGGTGCAGTGTAATTAGAGGCAGGCATAGGCCTGTAAGCCACATTGCCCAAATACATATTCAAGCATGAAAACCCGGAAAAGTATGCCAATTTAAACACGCATACAAAAAACTACAAATGAAACAAAAAAATTCAAAAGAATGCCTGTGACATTGTATTTCGTCACAACATCTTGTCCCTTGAAAAGCCCCAAAATGTCTGAGTTTAAGAGGACGCCTCGGCTCCGAAAGAAAACATTGAAGCAACGCTAAAAAAATGATCGAGTTCATCTCGAAGGGAATTGAAACTACGGCGGAGACGTAAAATAAAATAATAGATTAACTGGATAAAGCACTCTAACGGATATTGAGGGATCTGGGTTCGAATCCCAGTCAAGGTGAATGATTTTTACACTCTGGATATTGTTGCAACAAAAAATATGTTTTCATCTATTTTTTGTAATTTTAATACATGTGTATTTTAATGTACATATGATGTGTAATTGTAATCCTTCGTTTGATTTGATATTTTCATGTGTGAGACTTCCGTAGAGTATTTAATTTAATACTATAATATATGAATTAATTTAATAAATCGATTTAATTTATTTATCGTTTTGCACACACACACAAATATATAAGGGTCATCCGGAAAGTAGTACCCGTTCGTGCCGCATGAAGTGCTGACGACGCGAGTAGCCGCTGGACGAGGTCAGATAGCTTCAGTGGCTTGTCTGCCTTCTCTGAGCCAAGTTGCGTGACGCTAGCATTGCCTGTGTTGTTTCTGTGATTGTTTACAATGTTTAAAAAAATTGAGAACGCCGCCAGTTGCGAAGTGAGGGCAGTGATTAAATTCCTCAATGCAAGAAACGTTCGCCCATGTGATATTCATCGCCAATTAAAGGAGGTGTATGGAGACAATGTAATGGACGAGTCGTCTGTTCGGCGGTGGTGTCGCAACTTCAACATGGGGAGGGGGAACACACACGACGATGAGCGTTCGGGGAGACCGTCTGTCATTACAGACCAACTGGTGAGCTCAGTTGACGAATTCGTGAGGAACGATCGGCGCGTCACAATTGATGACATCTGTGAGCATTTTCCCAATGTTTCTCGAACAATTGTTCATGAAATTGTTAAACACCATCTGCATTATGCAAAAATTTGTGCAAGATGGGTACCTCGCGTATCTCAATGAGCTGGCGGCGAAGGACTATGCAGCAGGAATACAGAAACTTGTCACACGTTATGACAAATGCCTTAATTTGCTTGGAGATTATGTTGAGAAGTAGTTTAAAGTATCCTCTTTCAAATAAAATTTTTTATGTTTGTTAATATTTACTTTTGTGTCTTTATTTCACGAACGGGTACTACTTTCCGGATGACCCTCGTGTGTGTGTGTGTGTATATATATATATATATATATATATATATATATATATATATATATATATATATATATATATATATATATATATATATATATATATAGAGTAACATCTAAAGAGATCTGAATTTCATGAAATATGATTTTATAAAAAAAACCAATGATTCCTTAATTTTGGGAGTCCAAATTTTCTATTTAAGTTATTCCCTGATTTGTAATAAGTTCCCAAAGAAATTCAAGTTCCTAAGACCATTCGAAAAGAAAGTATTTTCACATATAACCATATTAGTGTTTTATATTTGATAATAATCACGATTTTCAAAAAAACTCACTTGAAATGCTGATCCAAAATCAAATCGGGAAGTTTTCAGAATTAGTGTGGTATTTTCATTTTTTTATCTATTAAGTTTCATTCTGAATTTCATAATGAAACTTATCTCACATTTAGTCAATGATTTAGCCACAATATGCGAACATTAAAGAAAAAAAATGGTGAAAAATGAAACTGAAGCAAAATCATCACGTGGCACCAGAACGATCAATATTCAATATTAAGCGGAATACCCTTTAAGATCTTGTAGGCAGTTCATAAACTTGAAAATAGCGTGACAATTACCTTAGCAAAACCATAGGCATAGAAGAGATTTAAAGATTCAGATGTATAGAGTTCCTAAAGCTCCGAAGTTACGTAACTCCCAACGCAATTCAAGGTGACAAATCTCTCGCCTCTTTGCTCCTTTTATTTTTCTGCACACTAAGTAAATTCAACTTGGCTTCAGAATAAACACCCTTTCGCGTCCTTGGCAGAATCTTCATCCATCACACAAGTTTAAACTACGGTTGACACACTAATATCTCAAGTAAATTATTATTATCTTTGAAAGCTTCCAGGTTTAGCATAACATCTGATAAGTTTAATAAAATGTTCCGGATTACTTATTTTGGTTCAGCATATTTTGTATTGATATATATTCTTTCCTTTTTATTTATTGGTACAGCATATTGGGCGTTAGGTCCCCAGCCATTAGAGTAATTAGTGATTATAAACTTAAGCTTTAAGCTCATTTTCTGAAAAATCGAACTGTCATAGGTGGTAAACCATATTTTTTTGAATAGAGATTAGGTGAGGTGGTCTAAGTAGATGCCCGCTGGGTGGTCAAAATCCTTTTTAACTGCACGTTTTGCCTTTGCCGACCAAAGTAACTACTAACAATATCAGTCTAACGGCTTTCGGCTCTATGTTTTCGATAACTCTGTGAATACACATTTTGATACTTAAAATACTTGAATTTTATGACACAAAATACCTTTAGACCCCATACTAATTATTACAAAAACATTATCTTTTAAGCCCACTTATCGACATTCCTTCATTTCATCCAAAATACCAATTTTCAAGAAGAAAAAAAATTATGACAGCGTAATGAGATGCTAAGGAAAGATTAATAAAAACATTCCTATGGAATGTAGTGATTAGCGGATGTCCTGGTCTTTGAGGCATGAGGAGCGCGGATGGGAAGATTTTGAGAAGTGAGTGTGGAGGAGAATGGAGGAAATTGACCGGTCAGGGAAGAAGATAAATGCTGGAATTTGAAACGGCGAATGGAGGAAGTTACTAAGGTAAATTCGAACAAGGCAGAGAAGGTAGATGGAGGAAATACCGAAACGTATATCGGGATGTAGATAAGACCGTGATGGAAGGAAGAACGTTGGGTACCAAGCGGTTCAGAGGAATAAAGAGAATGGGGTCCACTTAGACACCGTGTAGACGGGCAGAAGTTACGAAGAAATAATGTAGGGGTGAGAAAGGGAAAGTTCTCGTTATACTTAATAGTAAAAAGTCGTTAAGAGTTCGTCAAAAAATCTACTTTTAAATTGGTAAATGCCTTGAATGAACTTACGATATAATTTTTTACAATATTATGTAAAAAATTAAAAGATTTCCTGAAAAATTACAAAATAAATAGTTCTGTTAACAAATATTAATTAGATATCTGCTTCATGGAAAAAGCAATATGGCTCATTTTCTGGTGTAAACGAGTGAGCTATAATGATTCCACCTAGGTTCATCTGATCAAGTCGCACCCCGATCGTCCTCATATAGTTTGATATTGGCCAAGTGAACAAATGTATGTATGATGAACCTAGGCTGATAGGAAACCATGAGTCAAAAATCGAACTTTTTGGTTTATTTCGTTATGATTACCTAAACAAATTGGAAAATCTGAGGAAAAATCAATATCTCAGCTTTCCTCTAAGAAACACAGGCCGCCTTTGGCACCGTATTACGCCGAAGAGGAAAACAATAATGAACTAAAAAAGGTACAGTAATTTTTCTTGATTTTCCTGACTTTTCCAGGTTTTATACGCCTTTATAAATTCCCTGACTCTTCCAGGTTTTCCATCTCGACAAATAAATCCTCAGGTTTTCCTTTCTACCAAAACATTCCCTGAGTTTTCCATGTTTTTCCATCCAGCTAAATGAATTCGCTGAATTTTCCAGGTTTTTCGTCCCGCGAAATAAGTTCCCTGACTTTTACTACAGGTTTTCCATCCCGATAAATAGGTGCATCGATTTTCAAAAGGCTCCTTTAAATTGTTCGCTTTTCCATTTCCGTACATTCCTCCAAATAAATTTCCTGACTTTTCCAGGTTTTCCATACCCCTGAATAAATTCTCTCAAATTTTCCAGTTTTTCTGGGTAGTTGGCAGCCCTGCCTACCGAATAACCCCACAGAAGGGTGGGACATCCGTTCAAAATGAAAATATTATTCCCTTCCCCCCTCCCTCCCCCGTCTTCCTTACTGTCACCTGCTCGCCCCTCCCCTCCCATTATCACCTATTCAATCTCCATTAGGACGGTGTTCCATCGTCTCATCTCTCAGTCTCTCTCGGGAGACCCTCAAAAAATAAAAAATATATGAAACCTTTCAGGTAGGGCGAGGAGATGAGAGCGAGAGAAGGGAATAATTTTCATTCCCCTGTCACGAGTAACGAACGTATTCTGGCCGCTATCCCTTTTCTTCCCTTCCTTTCTCCCCTCCGTCTACATCCGCTAACCGCCAACATAGCAACTGGTAAGCATTAGCAAATTCTTACGATTGGGAACACTCGCATAATAGTTCTTTCTATTCGTGTGCTTAGCGTCTTTGGTAACAACGGTTCTCCCGAATTCGAGCACTTAAGCCAAAATTGTATAATCCATAGACTGATAATTGCCTAAGAAAATCACCAAAATGGATCCTTAAATGAGCATCTTTGAAGAACTTGAAATCATTGCGTCGACGTAAAAATGTTTTACGTCTAAAGAAACATCTTGTCGAGCATTAGCTAAAGTTTTAACTCAACGGTGTTAGTAATTTGCCAGAAAATAATTAGTGAACATTAGAACTTGAATAAACAGAGTAAAATGTCCGCCCTGTCATTATTCTGCTGGGCTGGCTCCATATCAATAAACAATAGCAGAATAAATGATGAGTGAGAGGACAAGTGATTAAAAAAATGACAATAAGATAAAATAGCCTTGGATGGATGTGGTAGGAACGACTTTCTTAACAAGGAATATTCAAGAACTTAAAGGTTCAACAAGAAGCGTTGATGAAAAGTAGTACAGGCATGGGATAATGAATAGTTTATATATACATAAATAAAAGTCACCGCAACGAAATATGTATGCAAGGGCAGGAAGGCACGAAATAAATTAGCGGAATGTAATTTCCAGGAATAATAAATTAAAATGAAGGTTTCTTGACTTTGTCCCCACACCCAAAAGTGCGGAGGATTCGGAGCGGACACATATGTATGTAGTTCATAAATTGTCTTATGCGGGTCTTGTCTTCCTTTTCTTTAACTTCCTCCGTACGTGCTCCGCGTTGAAATGGTATTTATGGAATGGAGACCTCAAACAAGTTGGGAAGGAGGCGGACCGATAAAAAATTCCCAACCGTGATGGGAATATAGCCAGCCCTATGACTTAACCGAAGAGCGGAAAAAGGTTATTCTCCGAAGAAAATGTATTCCTTCGGCGTCGTAAAGAGCTGGGAATTGGAAAATCTGATCGAAACAAAAACTGAACTAATGTAGCAGTAAATAATTCAACTAAGACAAAAAGGGAGTTACTTCGAACTGAAGGCTTAACCAACCAAAGCTACCCAAAATCATTTAAACCGAATTAATATCACCCTCGAGAACCACATCTACGTATAAAAAGAATGTCTAAGTATTATACGTTCACAGGCCAGTTTCTTCAAAATCTAAATTCGAATTTCAACTATTTAAAAATTCAATATTATATATTTACGGTCGCATATTGCGTAATCCAGTCACGCTACATGTTCCACGCGAATTACAGTAGCTTGCAGACTAATTTGGGTATGGAGAAGTCGACATTCTACCAATCAAATTCAATATTTCAATATACGATTTTAAAACAGCAAACCATTCTTCTCTATTCAATGTTTTTGCCCTCTCATCTCCTGCCATATAGCTTCTTTGTTTTACACCCTTCTCAAGGTGTCCAATGTACCTTTCCCTCAGTTTTCCTTAACAGGATCTTCCTTTAAATTATCCTTTCTTCATTATTATCTCTCTTACCTATCCATTATGACTACACAAGTTGTGTCCAATCTATTTCTAATTCTTTGCCGCAGAAATCTCACCGTATGACAATCTTTCCCCCGACTTACTCCTCTGAATACAACTTAGTATGACACTTCGTATGAAACTCTGTATGAAACACATTCGGGGAATATGTGGACAAGAAATTAGCATTTAACAAAATATTAAGATTTATCAGAAGAGTATTTGGTAAATGTGATGAAAAGGACAAAGAAAACTGCTATCTTCCACCGGTAAGGCCTCATTTAGAATACAGTGTTTGTAAATGAGATTCTTATGAAGTTGGATTGATTGCCGAATCGGATCGGGTGCAGCGTAGAGCAGCTAGATTTGTAAAAACGTCGTTATGATGAAATTAGGAGCGTATCCAAAATATTAGAGCATCTAGGTTGGGAATCACTCACGGAGCGAAGGTTCAATTATACACAAATTGACGCTCTATCATAAATTGGAAGGAGTCTCTTTAGCGATAATGCTGAAAATGTATTATTACCCCCATCGTACCACGGTAGGAGAGATCATGTTAGTAAAATTAGAGAGATTAAGTGTAGGGCAGATGGATTTAAGATGTCATTTTTTCCACGAACGATAATGGATCAGAATAACATTGTTCGACCGCGGTAGGGTCATGTTCGGGTAAAATTATTCTGTTGTGTATTCACCCCCTGCCAAACACGCTTGCGGTGGCTTGTGGGGTATATATGAATACATAATAAGTAAACTTCCTCTTTCTTCACTTTGTCTGTCCATTTCATATGCATTACAATTGCAAGTGTGATATGGTGGAACTGTTCCATAATAACAGAGGCGAAAAATCTTGTGATTTTTCCACTTCACAACGATTTATTTTCGACTAGTTTAGATGTATTACATTATTTTTAAGTGAAAAGTTTGGTTTCCGGTTTTTCACTTGAAAAGTATGTAGTAAATTGGAACGAGTCGATATAATATTTTATTAAGTGAAAAATTGCGAGTTTTCGTCTCTGTCATTGCCCATTTTAATGTCAGAGTTCTCCTCTCCAGCACCATGTTTCAAAGGCTTGGCACCATTTTTTCGCAAAATATCCTCTGGCTCTATAATACAAATTGCATTTAATCCATTCATCCTTTGGCTATGCATATTTTCTACCTCCCTAGATTACATCCCAAATGCGTATTCTCTATTTTTCCCTCTTCCTTGCTGCGCCAGCATTCTTCCCGCTGCATATCTCCACCTCCAGCATCACATCGCCTTTCTCTGTATCTCCCGTATCCACTTATCACATTCCCAACAACCTCTTCCACATTGTTTTAGAAACATTTTAATGATGAAAGAAACAATGATTCTGCCATTGTTATTAAAAAAAACAAACTAAGTCTTCACGCTCATCATGTCAAAGGGCGTGAACGCTATTTTCACGCAAACGTATTTGTACAAGCAAAGCAATTTCAATCATTCCGGTGCAAATCCGCCATTTCTCGTTTTGTACTTCGCCATGGCAACCACATAAATATCTCAGAAATATCCTACCAAGACCTGCATTGGACCAAGACCTGGTGAATTTTATATGATAAACGTTCGGATTGTAATAAAAACCCTTAACGGTTTAATAACATATCCCATCCCCTCCAGGTTCTTAACATTTTGCGTGCAGCCTAGAGGACTTTTAAGATTAAGCATACAGTGTAAATAATACGCCTCCTTCTCGAGACAGACGACCCCATTATCTTAGCGACCGGACCCGCCGTCGCAGCAATGATAAAGCATAAGACTAAGCGACGTCCTTAATAATAAGTTGGTACAACCATAGTCACCATGGCACTAAATGACGTTTTAAATCTTTCTTATCCTTCCGCCGATTTTAGTTCCAGAGTGAAGAACTGCCGCGTTTCCTTAAGGTTGTTTACAAGCTGCGTGGTTTCTGACAAATCTTTCGTCAACACAGGGACTTTGTTCTCCTCATATGGATTTACTACCAATGGAAAAAAACAGGAATAAAACTGATGTTTTCGATTCGAGGTGAACAGTTCAGTCGGGGAAGGATAAGGATAAATATAATGGACGTCTTCTTAAGTGTCATTACACCACGGAAACAGCGCAGACAGAACCACTAAAAGGTAAACAGTTCTCATTGTTGAATTTTGCGCATGAAAAGGAAACAGTTGTAGTTACACATCCCTATGGCACCCTGCAAGACATATCGCTAGGGATGTGTGGCAGGCGGTGATTATACAGCAGGTATGTAGCATAAAACAATTATTTTTTTCTTAATTTATTGGAAATACATTATATTATATATTTATTAAATACATATAATGTATTTTTATTGCATATAAATAAATCGTTTAAAATCCTCCTAATTAAAAATCTTTTTTTAGATCTCAAAAATTTCCAGAAAAGTCAATCCAAATTTATTATTATTACACAGTCTCCCGCAAGCTACTTTTTAGGGTGTGTAACAGTATGTGATTACACACCAGACTATTAGAGTATTTTGAAAACAAAACTTGAACTAGTCTATGTTACCCTGGTTTTGCAAAAAAATGGAAACCCTTACTCCACCGTCTTTACGTGATGTATCCCCAAGTTAATTTATGCATGTGTATTTATATGCATATGTATATATATGTTTTTATATATATTTATTTATATATATGTATAATTACAATAAGTCAAAAACCGAAGTCAAATGGATTAATTAATTTCATTGAACAAATCTTCTAACAGCAATTGGAATATAAAAAACGCGACCTTTTTCGATTATGGATAGAAACCTAACAGTTTTCTTACATTAAAATATACATTGCATAGTACTCTACCACAAGTTAGGGTGTGTGGCAGTTGAATATGGGTGAATAAATTGAGCTCTGAGCGGACAACAAAACCTTTTAATTTCCACGCAACCAACTCGAACGAAAGTAATTTTTAAGGTTGACCAAGGCCAGTATCGCGGAGCCGGGTGAGTGGAGGAGGGAGGAAAGTAGAAAACTACTGAGCGGCAAGGGGGGTAAATTCAGACTCGCTTTGGTCAAAGTTGTGGGCGGGGAAATATGAGATAAAGGAGGGAAGGGTTAGACAAGAGGAAAGCAAAGGGTAGGATGAGGTTGAGGGAGGTCACCAGGGAGAGTTTGAGAAGGCTTATCTAGAGCCTGAGTCAAAAAAGTTGCTGGCGAAGGGTGGAAAGGCAAGGACTGCGGAGGGTAGAGTGAAGGTTAAACAGCGTCAATGAAAAGACTCATATTATATTCAGAAGATGCTACAAGTCCAAGCCCCATAGTGGATGTGAAGAATCTCTGGAATAAGGTGACTAAAAATGTATTATTTCAAAAAATATATTTAAAAGTTATAAATGTTTTACCTATATGCTTTGTCTAGACTTTCCTTATGCTCCAAGTCCAGCGCATTTATTAACTATGTGCTGGAAGGTAGAGCTGAGGGTGTTACAACACTCTACAGACAACATTTCGGTTATTAGTATTGTGATTTGAAGGTTTATGATTAGTATTAATCCTTTCTCTTGACTGGAAAATAATTTATATCGAATGTTTAGGGTTGTCGAAAGAGAACTTTGACGAAGTATTCATGACTTTACATGACAAAAGGGACTACAAAGAAAATTTTAAAACACCCTCCCGGTGGGATTCTGGATATCTTCATCTTTAAAATAAAAATTGCTCAAGTTAATACGAAATAAAAAGGTTTCAGCGGATTCGTAAGGTCTATCTTCCTCATGATTTGAAGTAAGATAAAACCATGACTGTAAGAATCGAGACCATTGATTCAATCTTGAAATAAGACCTCACTAAATGTTGAATGACAAATGAACCTTATCTCACAGAATATCCCCGATAGCTTATTATTTCCCACACTTCCATTTCGTGCAAGGTTATGGATCACATAGTTGCTAATTCGACCGTGCGACACCACGATAATCAGAAGTCGTTAATGAAGACCAAGCACGGTTTCCGAAAAGGTAGATCCTGCAAGACACAACTTGCTCTTTTTGTTCACGATATTATTATTTCAGGAGAAGGCAAAGTTCAAATGGTCGCGATTTTTCTCAATTTTAAGAAACCCTTCGACAAAGTACTTCATAGTAAACTACTCGCAAAGCTAGAAGCAAATGGCGTAGATAAAAAAATCGGGGGCTGGATTAAAGACTTTTTGAATGGTAGGGCTCAAAGAGTGGTGATAGATGGAGTTAGCTCAAATGCAGTAGAAGTTACTTCAGGTGTTCCCCAGGGAAGTGTTATCGGACCTCTTTTATTCCTACTCTACGTTAACGATATTGACTCCGTAGTCACTGGTAAGATACGTTAATTTGCCGCAAATGCAGCAGTTTACCGTGATATCCGTGATCCTGAGGACACAGCAGCTTTGTGAGATGACCTTAATGCTATACAACGCTGGCACGACACATGGCAATTTGAATTAAACTTAAAAAAGTGCGCAGTCATAAATCTGTGGAAAAGAGAAATTCCCACCCGAACACCTACTGCATTGGGTACACCGAAATGGAATGCGTAGACTCAATTAAATACCTTGGCGTTATCCTCACTCACGATCTCTCCTGGGTGGAACACATACGGATAATATGTGGACAACCTAACGAAAAATTAGATCTGTCGTTGGTTAGGCCTCATTTAAAATAATCTCAATGTGGGACTCTCACGAAGCTGGATTAAATGCCGAATCGGATCGCGTGCAGCATAGTGGAGCTAGATTTGTAAAGCGTTCTTATGATAAACTTAGTGGCGTTTGGGAAATATTAGAGCATCTTGGTTGGGAATCACTCACGGAGCGAAGGTTAAATTACAGGTTAAAGCTCTAGCGAAAAGTGGAAGGACGTCTCTTTAGCAGTGGCGTTGAATATGTATTATTACCCCCATCGTACTACGGTAGGAGAGATCATGTTAGTAAAATTAGAGAGATTAAGAGTAGAATAGATAGATTTAAGATGTTATTTTTTCAACGAACGATAGGGGATCATAACAACATTGTCCAACCACGGTAGGGACATGTTTGGGTAAAGTTATTCTGATGTGTATTTACCCACTACCGCACATCCTGGCGGTGAATTGCAGGGTATGTATAAGTAAATAAAATAAATAAAAAACCTATTCCAAAAATTCACCTCTACGCATATTTTCCAGTTTAATTCTAATTGCCAAATATCCATCGATTCACATCCAAGTCAAATATCCACGCGTATAAAAAACATGGTACCTATTGTTGGGGAATTGAGAAGTCACACGATTCCGCTTCGTCAGCTACAAAAGGATTAATAGATTGTTGCCTTTAGCAACCGTAGTCTCAATTTGTTCAATTAATGAGGATTTTCACGGCGACAAAATTAGCAACGAAACGATTACGGGACGAAAACGAAGTAAATCATGTTTGAGAGAATTTGAACCGTTATATCTCCCCATAACTCGCTCGAATTCCCTCCCACGGATTTTACAAGGCTGAGACAGACTGAGGTAGTAAATACATTGTAGTTTTTCTGGCTGATAATAAAAAAATAAACTTTCCCGAAAACTTTCACGAACGAATTTCGGGAAGCTGAACCTCGAAATAAACGTGGCTAGGGAAAATCTCAATCGTCAAGGGAAAACGAAAATTCTTTTGAGAACTTCCGGAAAAAAACCCTCAGGTTGGGAAATATAGGATATCGGATTCCGATTCTGTAGAAGCCCGCCAGATCATTCCATCCTCCTAGCCAGAAATAACCGCGGGCGTTTATCGGATATCGCTACCTCCGCGAAAGACTAACGACGAGGGCTTGGCATTCGATGATAGAGCCTCGGAATTAGGCATTTCCCTAAGTATTCATTTCTCGTTTTTTTCCTTAAAAAAATAAAAATACACACCCTCCACTGGCGAATTTTGGGCTCTTCTGGGCAATTTTAGAGCCATATTTTCCCCCCTCCAAGGTCGACTCGACAAGAAGATGTCTTACCAGCCAAAAATATCAAATAAACAGGTGAGGTACATGCAAACATTACCAAAAACGCTGTGATCTGCAGATATACGCAATGACGCGAGAATTTTAGGACGAATAACACAAGATTCGACCATCAGTTCATCTAATGGCATTACGAATTAGGATTATAATTAAAACATTAGCCGTCATTAACAAAGAATTCTTTGAAAAAGACTACGTGATATGTGTTAGGTCACATTCATTTTAATCATAATTAGTCCTGTGGAAGTAAACTTTTGAGGACTAGTGAAATGATTTGTGAATTTAAGAAACTGGACCGAGGTTTCAGACCTTTACAGCTATACGCTCTGTATGTAAGTGTTTAGTAATCTGACTTGTTAAGACTATACTTTTGCTACTTTTCGTTTAAGGGGCGAGGCACTCGTGATGCCGTAGCGGTAGTGAGATCAATAACACAGGGGAACATAGAATACAATAAGGACGTATTTGTTTGTTTCGTAGATTTCTAAAAGACGTTTGAGATTGCAATTTTGGTAGAATCATTGAAATCTCCATCGATTATAATATCGCGATCATTATATTGGGAATAAGAAACCTTTGATTCGCTGATCTAATTCTAGTATTGAATTATATTTCTCATCCAGCGGCCTACAAAATACGCACACTCTTTCGGATTGAGGACTTTTTTTTGAGCACGAAACGCTTTCCACACCATTACCTGTAATTACCTCTGCCCTGCTGACGCAAGAATTTTTAATGGAAATTAAGGCATCGCCCCCGATTATATTTGTTGTTGGGTAGGTTCGTTGATAAAAAAATCAAGAATATTATCGGCCCTAGTCGGTGAAGTGACATTTTTTTCAAGTGACGTTTTTTTTCGAATTTAGCGTTCATTATTTCGTGCAAAATCAAATCTCATGTACAAATTTGCAATAATGATCAAATTACGTTGCATATAAAACTATGGCAATAATGATCAAACGCACTAATGTTTGTTGCCATAGCAGTACTTCTCATAAATGGAGTATTCTATTGAAAATAAATAAAATGTTTATTTTTAATATAAAAATGCATTGTAGTAATGATCAAATTACATGCATTAATTAAATTCTAACGATAGATTTACGGGTTTTGAGGTTTGGAATGGCTTCTTAGGAACAACGACCTTTAAGGATCTTATTACTCAAAGTGGCTGTAATTTACGAAATTGCGGTACCAACTTCATCTCTTCGGGACACCGAAAACAAGCCTGTATATTACTGACTTCACTAAAAAAATCTCCCGGAAAAGAAACTCCTGGGAAATGTCGGCATGGGTTTTTAACGTTTTTATACCACCTGATGTGGGCAGTAAAAACTCGAGATATTCCACGGCGAAAAAGGCATTTTTTCTGGCCGCAGTTTCATTGAATTTGCACAGCGAAGCGTGTGTACGTATGAAAGTCGTTTTTAAACTTACGAGAGCTAGGACTATGATGAGATACTTAATGACGATATATTTAGGACAGTAAAATTGTCAGAAAATCAGAGGCCTCAGCCAAATCTCAGGGCAGGGTATATATGTAGCCTAACTGTCAAAAGCAGTCAGCTTGACAACGAGGTAAACAGATTCGAATCCTGGCCAAGGAAAAATTTTTTCCCGGTAAATTTGACTTGTTTCTGCCCTCATAAATGACTGGTAACGTCTTTAGTAATTTTTACCGTATTTTAACTGAATTTGAACCAGTAAAAAAATATATGAATTTCACACTCTTTAGGGAGTGTCCAGGGAGACAGATGTTTGGGAGAATCTTAAGCTTAAGTTAAATATTGCATCCTTTTGAGCCATTGCTTGTTTATGAATGAAGGAGTCCAATTCAACTCCACCACCAAAAGCATTAACGAAATATTTTTTGAAGAAAAATTCAAGCGTTCATGTTTGTTACCATAGCGTTACCATTAAAAAATGTTGCTATGCTTATATAATATCCATTCTGATGCGCAACAAAAAATGGAAAAAGATATATTTCAAAACAGTGAGCTTATTTGTGCAAAAAAGTATTCAAAATGAACTTCAATCGAAGTAGAAACCTAATTGTTTTTTTATATATTTTTTTAATTTGATAGTTTTTCTATATTTTTGATGGCGCAAATTTATTATACAAGTCGGGATCAGTTTTTTTTGTCATTCGGGCCTTAGTAAAGAAGGAGGAATATAAAAGGTAGGAACTGTCCTTAGGACGTTCCAGAACGGTACCTTTAAAACTTCGTGATCCGTGGGGCGGATAACCACAATTTCTTACGTTATGCGATGGGATAATTCGTCAGAACACGTTGTTCAGTTGAAAACGCCTTAAGAAATTCTCACTGGACACCCCAGAAACTTAACTGCCTAAAGGACCTCGGTATAAATTGAAGGATATTGGTTTGAATTCTCGTCAAGACTAGTTATATGTCAACGAATCTGACAGCTATCCTTGAAAGACGTTTCGAACTCCTACGCATACCTTTGTACTGGATCGATTTTGGAAGAAAATTAATACCATAACAGAGATGAGTATGGTACCCCTTTATATTACCACCGTCCCAGTTGTTATCCAAGTGAGACTCTTAAGATATTTAGTGAGTTTTACTCAGTTCGGAATAAGGAGCCGACACTCAGGGGCTACTGCGCAGGTTGGTATAATCCATCTCGGATAATGGGTGAATTGGTAATAATTAGGGCACCTCGTTGAAATGCTACCGCGTACGAAAATGGATTTTCTTTCGATTGGCCGAATTCTGCAATTGGAATCGTATGAACTGGTAACAATCAGTCACTGCGCATGGCGTAACGCTTAACGTTACCCCTCAAAATATGCCCCTCGACTGTTGGAACTTGTTCCCTCACGCGCGTGACGTCATCGACCAGGTTAAAAGAAAAGAATTATACAAATTACTTCAACTCAATGGTTATGGCGAATCACCAAAGTTAGGTATGTAGACATCTTCAACTGTGTTGATCATTAAATATTTTTACAAAAATCTCCTTTATAGCAATGCCCAAAAATTACAGCGAACATCTATGATCCAACAAAAATACAATGTGGGAAAGTCGTGCATTGAATCAGCCTAAGATGAGTTAGTTCTACTCTTGTATGCAAACTTGGTTTCCATTATTCTTCCTTTTGTCTTGGTATTTTACTTTATCAAAAGATGAGGAAAAGATTTTACCCTACACCAAAATAAGAATGACAGGGATTTTTTTCTAAAGTAATTTGAGGATTTGATATGAAAAAATGATGGGCCCTTTGAATTTATCAAGGAAAAGAGGAGAGACATTTTTTATAAGCAAAAATCCGTAATTGGAATTAACTTCCGTCGGAGGAAAGTATTACTAGTAAAATAAGTACCCCTTAAATCAAAGAAAACGAGTAAAATTACATTAATAACATAATAGGGAGCAGTGAATTTCAAAGGATTATGGATTACAATGTATTTCTCCACGTTGTCTCACGGTCCCATGTGGTCTAGTGGCTAGGATATCTGGCTTTCACCCAGAAGGCCCGGGTTCGATTCCCGGCATGGGAACATTTTTTATTCATAATGCATGGAATATGATTTTCTGACTGCAGGAATCAAGGGGAAAATTTTGAAATAACTATTTTAATTCAATTTTTTTACGTGATGTAAAATAAAACGAAAATTTTTCACAACTACCAGATTCCATGTTAGTACGTGTCCACGTAAGTATTCGTGTACTGTACTCGTATCCGCCTCTTGTTTAAATGCACCGACTGCCATAGACTTTGCTGGTGACTTGAAGTTTATCATAGAGAGGTAGATAAGAATCACGAAGTTAATAGGGCGACGATTTTCTCTTAATACATCTTACAAAGCTATGGATTGGTGAATTGAGGATGAGAAATAAAGAAACGAGGCCTCTAGATTGGAATATGACGAATTACTAATTATTTTCCTGAATTTGAGCGCGAATGTATGGAAAAGTATTTCGCCACATTCTTCAAGGAGATATTAATGAGAAATTGCACGTCACCACTTACGGTGGCTACTACTCATGGTGTTAATAGTATATTCTCGAGCGAATAAAGTATTTTTGAGATGTTGCAACAAAAAGCCTAGAAAAGGCATTACTACTGTTAAATTTCCGCGACTTCATATGGGAACGTCATTGCTATCAAATACCCTGGTATTTTAGGTACTGAAACTATCAAAAAGAAGCGGATAGATAGAACGATATTCCAGGAGAAGAGACATTAAATAGCGAGTAATTATTATTAATCAGGAATATGGGATGAAAAGTCGTGAAAAACTGCTCTCTCATTGCAGAAAATTAGCTCTTAGGGATTCACATTTAAAAATATTTAATAGAACAAAACCAATTCAGGACGTATCTTTATCTTCTCACAAGACATTTAAAAAAATAGAAGGAACTTCCCTTCTCCATTAAGTTACAGAGGGATGGCATTATGACGAAATGGGCCTACAATGATGTGAAAACACTCAGGCGAGCAATATTACACTTGGAACGCACAATGGAACACAATAATATAAATAGAACACCATTAAAAGGGCAGTCATATTTAAGAAAGTTTAAGCTTTCGACATTCTCTGAGGCCATTTTCAGATAAGACTACCCTGAGATTTTATTTATATATTTGAAACATAAATATTTTGTAGCGCTAATATATAAAGCTCTGTATATACTCGTTTATTAATAAGAGGGTAGGTATCTATCGGTTTAGATAGGTTTCTCATGGGCAAAACTACCAATTAATTAAATAAACAAATAAATAAACAAACAAATAAATAAATAAATATTTTAATATTTATTCATTTGTGTGTGCTTATGTGTGTGTGTAAGTCCTTGTAACCTGATGAAGGTTGCTGGGACCACCAAAGTATCGAAGTGAGTGGGTTGTACTTTGATAAATCTTTATTTTCATCTGAATTTAGAATTAAACATAAAAAGTGCGTCGCCATAAATCTTTGGAAAAAGAGCAATTCCCTCCCGAACGCCTACTGCATTGGGAACACCGAAATGGAATGTGTAGACTCAATTAAATACCTAGGCGTTACCTCACTCACGATCTCTCCTGGGGGAAACACATATGGGGAATATGTGGACAAGCTAACGAAGAATTAGGATGTATTAATGGAGCACTGGGTAAATGTGATGAAAAGGTCAAAGAGAAATATTATCTGTCGCTGGTCAGGCCTCATATAGAATATGCTGCAAGTATATGGGATCCTCACGAAGTTGAATTAATTGCCGAATTGGATAGCGTGCAGTGTAGAGGAGCTAGATTTGTTAAACGTTAATTTGATAAACTTAGTAGCAAATCCAAAATATTAGAGCAGCTCGGCTGGGATTCACTTACGGAGCGAGGGTTAAATTACAGATTGAAGCTCTTGTATGCTTTGGAAAGATGTCTGTTTGGCAATGATGTTGAAAATGTATTATTAGTTCCAGTGTACTGCGACAGGACAAATAAAATTAAGGAGGCCAAGTGCAGAACATATAGATTTAAGATTTCATTTTGTCCGCGAGTGATAAGGGGTCAGAATAAAGTTGTACGACCGCGCTAGGGGGAAAAATATTTGGGTCAAAATTAGTTTAGTGGGTATTCACCAGTAGCCACACACCCAAGCGGTGGCTTGCATGGTGCTAAGATACCAAAATGACAAAAACCGCAACAAGCATATGTGATCTGAATTATCCAAATCATTCCGTCAGTTTCTACGGCACACGATTACCAATATACAGGTATTCCCCACAAAGTTTTTTCTTTGCAGGGGAATAACCTTTTGCTATATGACCCTCCATTGCAGTCATTTCAGTTCCAATTCGTTCAGCGAGCTTTTGACCCAGGATGAAGAAGGCGCCTTTGAAGACCCACACGACAGACGCACTCCCACACTCCCGGCAGAGATTCATCAAACCAAAAATGGTCAACGAACCACAGAACCGACACAAAGCTTGGGAGGGAAATTTTAAATGATCACGCGCATGAAGCAATTTCTTCCCGTAAATTGAGTTAACGGGGATAATGCTCCAATCTTTTGAGAAAGGACGTTCTTATTGCATGTCTCCATACCCATTTCGGAGAGTTCGGAGAAAAACATGGTCGTAAAAATATTGTTGAGTTTTTAAGCGAAACATTTTTTCCTTCCCTTAGGATGCTGGACTGACCAGGATCAAAGTTGGGGTTGGAGAAAGAGAACAGAAAGGGAGAGAGAGAAAGGGAATGAAATGTATCAGAAGATCCCACGGGAAATGATACAGCTCCACCGGCCCTGAAAACATGATTGCGCATAGGGAGTGCAGAGATAGGGGAAAACCGTGAGATGGAAAAATTAGGCGTACGTATTTTTTCAACACCCGTACAAATCAGGTTTTTGATGTAACCAGGCCTTACCTATTTCTCTATTTCTAAGCTAGTATTGCTCTACTTCTAAACTATCATATCATACACAATATCCTCAAACCCCTTTCTATACCTTACGAAAACTCATTTTCTTTTGCTCTGCATATTTTCTACCTCCTTTAATTAACCCAAAGTTTTATCTGTTATTTTTCCTTCATCTACCTCTCTTTCCGAGAAATATCCCTTCAATATTACATTCTTCCAACAACATTGCCTCCCTTCATATCCCATGTCGTGTCTTGACTTCTCCCAACAACCATATTCTTTCTTTCCCCCCGCGCCCATAACTTTATCGCTTATTTTTTTCTAGCCTTCTTTCTGGGATCAAGCGCATTGCAAGTAAAGCGTCTTTCGCTCCTTTACCTTATCGGGAGCCATATTGATCTCTTCCAATATTTTCCTCCACTTTCTTTTTGATTCTGTTCCCTATTGTATGTAAAAGAACTTGGAAGCATGTGACAAGGTAGGAATTGTCCTGGACAAAGATGGGTACAGAACATTTGTCTGGCGATGGTATGAAGACTGCAATGTAGAGGGGAGAATATTAGACAGGCGAGGAAGGGATACGCATGCTGGACGGAATGAAGTATGCGGAATTGAAGAAGGGTTTATGGTAGTTTCGGATGTCAGGTAGTGTTTTTATAGGCTAGTTAGAATCATTTATCGTTGCTGAGTCTGTGTTCATCCATATCGTACCTTAAATGGTGAAATATCAAGAACAATCTAAGCACATAAAGCCTTGATGGGTTTCAAGAATCAACATTTTTTGTTACATAGTTATCGAGAAAAATAAACATTTTTTACTTTCTTCAAATACAAAAACCTCTCCACTTCTTAAAAAACTATTTACTTTCTTTTTCTGGTGGTTTTTTTCTGGAATAAAAAAATTTCATTACCTAAAACACTGTAAAATGGATAACTCACCCGATGTAACAGGGAGATAAAAAATGGGAACATTGAATTTACTGTCCTAAATGGTGCTCGAATACAAATAAGTATTCACCTATAAGCAACATCAGGTCCTCCGTAATGAGATATTTTCTAGGGATATTCCGGGATTTCTAAACTTAACTTGGAGAAAACATTATGAATATTATTAATAAATAAAATGCGTTCGTTTTAGGGGCAGACTTCATTAGTTTCCAAATTTAAAAAAAATATTTATTTCTCTAAGAAATTGAAATATCGCCTCAAGAAATATCCATTGCTTTTAAAATGTTTGAGATGATTTTGATGAAACCGAGAGCCACTTTTTGTGTGAGAGCTGAAGCTGCGTGAATATGCTCCAATTATCATGGCGTAATCCTCCCAGTAGCTTCCCAAAAGGGGTCAAGGATCATTGATACATGAATTCGGGGAACAATTTAAATGGGGACATATAGTCCTACACTTTTTATTTAAATGGCTAATTGGGATGAAGTTATAATATTTGCCAGAGCAACTTAAAGAGTGAACCAGTTTCCATTACAACCGGGAAGTTTTTTTAGAACAGCATCACTTCTCTCGTCTGCAAGTCAAACTTATTTTATGGATTCCCCACCTAAGTTAACATCTCCCATGATAACCAAGCTTTAGTTTGTCAGTCAAGGGTTTAGAATCATTTATGAGCATATTATAAAATCGAAGTGATATGCATAGGATGGCTATCAATGTAACCAAAACAAAAGTTATGAAGTTATTGAAAAGGAGATTGCATAATTTAAACATTCAAATTGGAGCGTAAAAACTTGAGCAGGTGGAATATTTAAACTATTTTTGAAGTGTTATGGTCCAAGATGGTTGTTGTGCTATGGGCGTAAGAAAAAGAATCTCACTAAGCAGAGAAGATTTCGCCAGGTGGAGGGAATTGATGACAGGGATGCTGAGTTAGGGTGTTGAGAAAAGTGAAAATTTTGGTGTGGAACGTGGTTTTTTTGGGTGCAGAAACATGGTCCTTGAAGAAAAATGATAGGCGTAGATTTGTAGGCCTCCAACATTTGGGTATGTAGAATGATGGGAAAGGTTGAAATGAACAGAAAGGAAAAGAAACGAGGAATGATGACAAGAGCAGCGAAGAGGGGATGGTTTGGAGAAATCCAAAGGAGGAGGGGAAATGGAATATTGAAGAATATGATATAGTATAGAGAGACAGCATCAGGAAAACGACGAAGGGGAAGAAATAGAGTCAGATATGTTGAACGGAATAGAGGGAGGAAGGGAGTATGTGTAATATCCAGTTGAGATGTTAGTGTTAGAATAGCCAAGTAAATGCATAGTTGTATAGTCTTATAGGATGTGTCCTTCCAAAACCGACCCTAATCGGTAGAATATCTATGATAATTGCATGTATATGCGTGAAATTTATTGCGAGAATGTACTTTGAATGCATGTTACTACAGAGAAAACTGCCAACGTCTAATAATTATGTTCAATGATACCGATTCACTTTTCTGGTAGCAATTTGGTTAATATGAACCACCAATAACTTCATCTATCTTAATATTCCATCTCGATGACCCAGATTACGGCAGTACGGATAACTTATAAATCAATTAACACGAACATATTAAGTCAGCGGCGGAAATATTGTTGTTAGTAAAAACAAAATATTAAAGAGAAAAATCTTTAATGGGAGTTTACCTTATGGTTTCTGTTTAAGAAAAAATAGCGACACCGAGATAAGAAGATTACGGATAGGATTTTTATGACATATGATAGTTTTAAATAAAAAATCGGCTGAGGAAACCGTTTTAATGGCCAACTGAATTACGTCACCATAAGGAATTGAGAATAAATTGATTAAAAAATAAGAAAAATAAGGTTTCAATGAACGGAATATAATTACACATAGATTATTAAAAACTCTTTCATAATCCCATGTGATCCTGAAAAAACAATTAATCGTTAAAATTGACTGATTATTTATTTTTAAATTCGTGAAATTTGGACTTCACTCGATAGAAAAATTGCCACTTCTTAAACGTAAGTATAAAGCATAGAAAACGAAGTTTTCTGGAAACAAAAGGGAGGGATACGTTCAATATTAGTAAATATTGATGAAGTGTTCTCCGTAATCTAATTTTCAAGAGATTTTCTTGCAATGCATGAGGAGCCGAGTTTATTCTTTCTCGACATCATCACAAAAGATACATTTTTCTAAATCATGTAGATTTATTGACTTGAAATTATGGTTTGCGAGTTGTTCCCAGCCTTTCTTTCGTCCAATGATCCAGTTACGAAAAACGAATTCATAATTAACGGATGAAAATGGACGAGGAGGGGATCTGAAAACTTAGAATTTCCTTCGCTACACTTGAAACACATTTTTTTTCAGAACTCCGTCCCGACAAAACTGCCATTCACCGCCAAATGCGCAAAGACTTGACGATCACAACGGTCACTACGTCACTTCGTCAAAGGCAGAGTAACTACCAGTGCTGTCAAACTCCTGTCAACGTCCTCCTTTGCTGAGTCCACCCTCCGATTTAATCCTTTTGCTGAGAGAACTCTTTTGTCTCTCATCATCTCCCAAACCCCGCATCTCTCTCCCCTTTCAACAAAAAAACCCTTTTCCACCCTTCCATGTCTTCTCATTAATCAAGGGTAACGGTGTTTCGCTAGCAGTGCCGGGGTTAGCTGGAGAGATGAGAGAATATTTTTTTCCTCCGCCTCACTCATTTTCTCTTGAAGGTGATGAGAACCCGTCGAGTGCCAATTATGTATTAAAAAAAGCTATGATGAGGAGAGCAGAAGGGAAGAGAGGGAGAGAGAGAGATGGATATAAGTAGCCATTGGAGGATGTCGGGAGAACTGAAATTATAGCGCAAGATTACGAATAAAAAACAATAAAAAACAAGGTTCTAGATACGGAGGAGTAATTACCCGTCCGGAATTTACTTTCTGAAATACTATCGCAGCAATGGAAGTCTTAACGAAAAAATGACCAACCAAACAAGATTTTAATTACTGTAATCGATATTACTTGATTAAGTCAAACTTGCAATAAAAATCCCATAATCATAAAAAATTACCGCAGAGTATTGACTTGACCAAAGAGATTGTTAATACGAAAGTACAGAACATTTCGGAGGGAAGATAAAAATTTACATATTTAACCTTATTAGCACTTGATTGAAATGATGGTATAGTTAAGGAATAAAAAATAGTCTAATTACTTGTAACTCGAGCACAAAACAAGAGCAAGGATAGTGGTTAACATATCTTTTAAGCGTCTTGGACTAAGATGGTCACGGAATTAGCAATATAAGAGGATTAATAGCGTTAGGCAAAGTAGATTTCACAAGGAGGAAATTGATGACAAGGTCGTTGAGGAGGGATGGTAACAAATGGCTCGTCAAAACTCTAATATGGATCGTAGTTTTGAGCGACGCGGAAACGGTCACTAAAGGAGGAGGATAGACGTAGATAAGTAGCTTTTGACGTGCGGGTGAGGAGAAAGATGTAGAAGGCGAAGTCGACTGAAAGGAAAACAAGCGAGGAAGTGCTACAGTATGGTTGGGGAGTAGACTGATTTGTTGGGAGAAATTATAAGGAGACGGAAACAGTAAACACAAAACTCAATCATGTATGTAAATACACACATATATAGATATTGAACGTGTATTTTATATATTATATATATATATATATATATATATATATATATATATATATATATATATATATTATTATTAGGTAATCTACCGGTTAAGGTAGGTTTTTGGATGGACATAATTACTAATTAAATAATTTGTGACCCCTAGCAAAACACAACATCCTACTACATTAGGTCCCTCTTCAGCTCTGATTACTTTCTTCCTCCCCTCATCCCGTCCAACATCCCTATCCTGTTCCTTCCCTTTCCTCGTTTGCCTAACATTCTCCCGTCAATTACAGTCTTCAACATCCCGCTGCCGGTCAATACCCCCTTCAGCCACTTTTCCTGCCTCCATAGGATTGCTCCCAACAAACCCCTCTCTTCGGCCACCATACCAAGTACTTCCTCATTTGTTTTCTTCTCGGTCCATTTCACCTTCTCCATTCTTCCCCACACCCACATTTGAAAAACCTCCAGTCTACGTCTATCCTCCTGCTTCAATGAGCACGTTTCCGCGCCGTACATAGCTATGCTCCATATCAAAGTTTTTACGAGTCTTTTCTTAACATCCTTACTTAACGTCCCCGTCATCAACTCCCTCCTCCTTGTGAAAGCCTCTTTGCCTAGCGCAATTCTTCCCCTTACGTCCCTACTACTTTGACTGTGTTGGTCCAAAACACTACCGAGATACGTAAACTGTTCTACCTGATCTAGTTTTTGCATATATATATATATATATATATATATATATATATGTATATATATATATATATATAGTGTATTAGGCTAATGCGGCTCGTCTCTTCTGACTTTGCGTGCCACGAAACGCACTGTTCTTATCCTTCATAATGTTGTATGATTGCTAAACTACTAATCTTTCCTCTGTGCGTATTGTACATTTCTCCTTTGGTGGGTGAAACTGCTCCCTAACGTCATCTTTTGGCCAAAGAATCGGGGCACTCGGTTGCTTAAAGCATCGCAGATCTCAGTGTAAATTACGTTTCCTGGATAGTTCAAGTGGTTGAGAGCATCCGCCCGGCTAGTGGAAAGATCCGGAGTTCAAGTCCCGGTCTAGGAAATATTTTTACACTTGTGATTTGCCTGATTCCGCCTTCCCCACCTCTACTGTGTTCGTTCTTTATGTGTGTTCCTATCCCTTTTCCTTATATCTATTTCCATGTGAATGAGTATATATATATATATATATACTTATATATATATGTGTATATATATATATATATATATATGTATATATACATAAATAAATAATAGGTAACATAAATAAATAAGCAATAGATGTATCTAGGGGTGTATTTGCTATTAAATAATTAATAAAGAGAATGGAGAAAAAAACTTTCACTGTATTCACACACGGTGAGCGATGCGATTCCATAACTGCTGAAAAAACCGCTACATACACGCCCACTGTGCGTGAGTGTTACGGCAGTCTTTCTTTCGTCCATTTGAGTAACCAATTTTTAATGTACTGACGCAAGCGACCAAAATAGAAAAAGCCGAAACATATAATCCTAATGAAAACACTTAGATATATTTGATGTTTTCAGGCTTAACCGAGTGAGTGTAAAACACTAAGCTTTAATATCTTTATAGGTCTGAATGAAGACCATAATATCTTTTATATGAAAAAGAGGCTGAAGGAAGGGCGACGAAATATTTCTATTGGCATTAATATATTTTGCGGATTAATTCCCCACTTGAAATATGTATAATATATAAATAAATAAATAAATAAATATATATATATATATATATATATATATGTATATATATATATATATATATATATATATATATATATATATATATATATATATATATACATAGTACATTATACAGTAACACACAATATAGAAACACAAAAAAAAGGAACACTCGCACGTTATTTCTTGATAATTTCGACGGAATTCTACTCCGTCTCCATCGGAAGATATAGAAGTAATCCTATATATCCTGATTAGTTCTTTTATCTTCCGATGAAGACGGAGTAGAATTCCGTCGAAATATCAAGAAATAACGTGTGAGTGTTCCTTTTTTTTGTGTTTCTATATTGTGTGTTACTGTGTAATGTACGATTCGGCACTTCCGTGTTACGTCTACGAAAGCATACATATATAGCATATATGTATATATATATATATGTATATATATATATATATATATATATATATATATATATATATATATATATATATCGGTATATCGATCAGTCCCAAGTATCTTCCGGAATAAATTTCACAACAAAAATCGAAAACTTTAGATCGCGAAAAATTTAATACGGTCACATAGGTTTTGCACCCATTTAAATCCTATTCGTCATGCGGTTCATGATGTGTTGACGATTGCAAAAACAGAAATTTCTTCGGCATATAAATAGGTAAGAAATAAATGCTCGTGCTTTGGTAGTTATTCAGTAAAAACGTAAAAGTAAACAAGAAAAACTTCTACGCAAACCTACAATTCCTTTGACATTCAAAAAGAGTATTCAATTTTAAGGGAACGGACGAAATGGTGGAAGAATAAAAAAAATTTAACCGAGAATCCCAATTACAAGAGTCAACAGAATCCTATCGGATACTCAAGAGTTTTTTTTGTGGGGTGAGAGACGGAATCCGTTTTCAGGGATATTAAAGAGCGAAGTTAAATAAAAACGCGATTTTGTGGAAGGGAGTCCCTTTTTTCCCTTTCCAATACATCTCTCTCTCTCTGTGGCAAGCTAAATATCAAAAGTTTCTGACTCGCTTATACGCTATCCACTTCATTTATGAAGACTCTGGTTATCACAGAATAATCAGGACTAAAAAATAAACAGATTTTTCCAAAGAGTCAGTTGCGATCCTTCTTTTGATTAAACTTTTCATCGGTGCATATCATGGGACTATTTTCAAAGTTACAAGCATTAGCAAATTAACAGAGTGTTCCACTTGCCTACATTACACGGCTATCGAAATTGAAAGTTTTCATTTACCCCTTAAGAATGTCTTGAGAGGACTTTAAATTTTTTAGAAAGGAGCGCCTTTTGCTATTAAATGAAATCAACTGGTGGATTTGCGACAGAAGAAAAAAATAAATGGATGAAATCAATGTGATTTATTAGGTCGAAGCTATAAGTTTTTCGTTTTGATGTCATCGAATTGAATTAGGCTGTATACATACAGCAGAAAAGAAAAGGGATCGGGAATCGCAGAGATACGATTAACGATCGGATGACGCAACAATTAGCAGTTTTCGGAAACACACGCATTTATGAGGAGGGAGCTACGGATCAATTGCTATAAATTGAAGATTACCATTTCATGCTACATAACACACGTTCTCAGTCTTGAAGCATGTTATTGTGCGCATGAGTTGTCTCTGACGTGATTTCAATATTTAATTATTACAGAGGAAACAAATTTCACAATCACGTAAAGCGATAAAAGAACGTATCACCTAATATGTTCGGAGATTCAAAATGGCGTTCGAATTATTTGGTAATAAGTATTATTCGGAATTTTTTCATCCGCGTTCTGTACCAGTTTTTACGAGTCTTTTCTTAACATCCTTACTTAACGTCCCCGTCATCAACTCCCTCCTCCTTGTGAAAGCCTCTTTGCCTAGCGCAATTCTTCTCCTTACGTCCCTACTACTTTGACCGTATTGGTCCAAAACACTACCGAGATACGTAAACTGTTCTACCTGCTCTAGTTTTTGCCCTCCTATTTTAATGTTAAGCTTAGCATTTTTCTTTCTAGAAAATCGCAAAACCTTGTTTTATTAATAATTATTTTCATCTCATATCTGTAGCACTGAATTTTCAATTTACTCAGCGATGCTTTCAATCCCTTTGCTGACTGACAAACTAAAGCTAGATCATCAGCACTTTCATTCCTCCAGTTCTTCCCATGCCTCTTTAATCATATCCTGCACAGATACGCACACACACACATATGTATATTATATATATATATATATATATATATATATATATATATATAATTAAAATAGGGCGAAGTCATATGGGGTAATGTATTTCACTGAACAAATCTTCTCACAACAATTGGAATATAAATAACGCGACCTTTTTCGACTATGGATAGAAACCTAACAGTTTTCTTATATTAAATATGCGGGGAAGAGAAAGAAAGATCAAGAAACCTCAGCACAGTATTTTAATAGCTTTTATTTCGTAATTATTTCAAATGGGAATATGAAATGAAATTGCTCGAGATTCTCACAAAATATGCTTCTTTAATAAATTACAAAAAAATCTAAGTGTATTATTATAAGACGAAAACCTAACACAATTGTGTCATCGTATGTTTAAAAGACCATATTTTTTCTCTAAGATTTGAATAACATTTGTTCTAATCCTTTCTTTTAAAGAAGGGGAGAGTTATGCCTGCGTGACGCAAATACCCAATTCGATTTTCTTACCATACTCGTTCCTCCTGTCGTTCATCTCCCTACATACCCTGAAAAGGGATCGTAAAGGCTTATAAGGGGAGGGGGACGAGACGTCGCCGTAGGGATGGATTTCACCCGTCCTGCTTTTATCTTCACGCCCTGAAAACCCTTGGAATCTCTTAAACCCTTTCCTTCCCCCACCAAATTTACCCCTTGAGACATTTCAGCTCATCCCTTTTAGTGTCTACACCCCGAACGAAAATCAACCTCTTTACCCATCTCTTTCTCGCTCGCCTTCCGTTGAAATTTCGGCCTGAAACTCCAAAATATCGTGACCCTGGAAGTGTGCCAGGACATTTCGAAGTGGTTGAACATTACTGGGTTCCGAATTTTTCCTTTTCCCGTCGACTTCTTGACCCGGCGCCACCGGCATTAAGCTAATGCTTCTTTCCTTTCGTTCGCTCACTCATTCACACCTCATCCACACTTCGGCTATCCGAACGCTCGATTCTTATGATGAATGAAAATTGCATCATATATTGCGAGAAAATCTCAAATGTATAAAACATGTTGGCGTACGACCAGGGAGGGTTATATTAAATCCGTGACTCAAGTGGAATGTTTAACTTTTCGGTGGCCCTGCCTGCCACCTTCGTCAGTGATTACGAATATTGGGAAGCACATTCATTAGTGTTTGAATCCTAAGATTGGTCTAAGGAAGCTCTCCATTGTGTTTTACGACCTTATATATATATATCTATATATATATATATATATATATATATATATATATATACATATAAACACACACACACACTTGTGTATATATATATAAAATATATGTATTCATAAATGCATAAATATACACACACACCCACTTCCCACTGGACTACAACCTAGGCGCCGTGGAAGGGATCGGGCGTTCCAAATACCTACACTAGTCTGTTTTCCCTAAGACTATACTCAATGTGCTTTAACCCTGCGCTTCTGTTTATCATATTATACATAGAGAGAGAGATGGAGACAGGGGAAATTACTTGGAAATAGATAGGTAGAGTTATTTATTGAACTTATTTACATAATCGTCGCCCTGGAAAAATAGTAATTACCTCCGCCATTATTTGTCTCTCAAGGGGCTAACATGGAACACACACAAATCCTTCCATCAGATCAAGGTTGCAGTTTTTGGAAAGTACAAAAGTTATTCAAAAGTAAGAATTAGCTGCAAGCCATAAAGTAGATGTAATACGAATACCTCGATTAAATATATATATATATATATATATATATATATATATATATATATATATATATATATATATATATATATATATTTATTTATTTATTTATTAGTGACAGTTATAAAGGTGGGAAAAAATATTGGAATACATTCAACATACTTAGCAGCCTCCTCATTAATTGCAAGGAAGGGGAGGTTTAAAGTTATAAAAGTTTGGAGTTATTTATGGGCGAAGTGAGCTTCGGATCCACTTTTAGCGGAGTGCGGGAATATTCTCGGGACAATGAACGTGGACAGAATTAGAGCAGAGGTAGGTATAATTGGGGAGGGATTAAGGCGGAAGTCGAAAACGCGTAAAGGTCCCACTGCGAGCGAGTGCAAGAGAGATGGGAGGCCACCATTTTTTGATCAAAGGTCCCTTGCATTTTTCTTTTGAGGATAAGTCACCTTTCTCAGATCTCGGCTTGAAAGCCAAGCTCTAGCATACATTAATAAAAAATTAGGAATTATTAGAAGAGAACTGCGAAAATGGATCGAGTAGAGTTACTGACCGAAGAATTCGGGTTAGATTCTCGAGGAGAATAAAGCACATACGGTGAATATGTGGAAGAGATAACGAAACATTAACTAGGTAAATGTGATGAAATAGTGAAAGAGAAATGTTATCTTTCGATGGTTAGGCCTCATTTAGAATATACTGCTAGTGAATTGAATCCTCACGAAATCGGATTTATTGACGAATTGGATCGCGTGCAGCAGATTTGTAAAACGTTTTTATGATAAACTGAGAGGGGTATCCAAAATATTAGGGCAGCTAGGCTGGGAATCACTCTCGGAGCGAAGGTTAAATTACAGATTGAAGCTCTTGCATTAATTGGAAGGAGGTCTCTTTAGCAGTGATGTTGAAAATGTATTATTACCCTCATCGCACTACGGTGGGAGGGATCATGCTAATAACATCAGAGAAATTTAATGTGCAACAGATATATTTAAGATGTCATTTTTACCAAGAACGATAACGGATCAGAAAAAAAATTTTCTGACAGGTAAAAATATTCGGGTAAACATTAGTCTGGCGTTTATTCCCCCACTGCCACACACACTAGCGGTGAATTGCAGGGTACTAAAATCTCAAATATCAAAAATGAAATAACGTTATTGGGATGAAAGGAGTAAAACAAACACGCATAGCAGACTCTTTCAACTAGTGACTTTTTCCATACATAGGTGGTAGCACGTTATAATTAAGTTAGCGGTCTGGAATGGAGTGGAATGGGATGGGAAAAAAGCCCTTTAAGGGAAAAAATTACAATCTTAAGCATTCATGTATTACAGATTTGAAATTTTATCTGGCAGAATCAATAATATCACTTGATCTAGTTACCAAAGAAATTTTTTTCGCAGGAATGGAAGTTTTTTTCGGGAGTAATATTAAGGAAGCAGTAAAGGTGGATGGAAAGTATTTTGATAGGCGATTGGATGATTAAGTCTGTGATTCATAGTAAGACGTTAGGCATACGAGGAAGTGGTCGCTAAGACCATGAAAGGCATGTTAGATGGGAGGATGTGAGGAAGGAAGTACGCGGAATCGAAGAGGGACTTATTGCAGTGTCCGAGGTCAGATTGTGTAGGTGGTTGAGAAAGGCAAGTGATTGAATTGTTGTACGGCTTTGACCATCAGTGACATTAAGTATTCATAGACCTTACACTATGAATTGCAATAACTTATGCTTTATCTCTGCATAATTTCCATCTCTCATTATTTCATTCAATATATCCCTATTATTTTTCTCCTTATACCACGCTCTCTCAACAGTAATTCTAACTTTCAATTCCGTCCCTGTACCTCTAAAATCAACTTATCGCGTCTCCTTCCATGTATTCCCAAAAGCCTTCATCTCTCTCATCAAACCTTACCTAATGGTTGTTTGTTTGTTTTGTCATTTCCATCCATTTTTTTTCCAATTCCTATCTAAACTCAAAACATCTCAAAAACCTCAAAATCTGCGACTTTCATCTTGTTTCAATGACTATGCAAAAGAATGGTCACAAAAGACAATCGGAAACAATCGACGAGGATCAATTGGGGCAACAATCGACGAGGATCAATTGGCAACAATCGGAAATCGGCAACAACCAGCAATAATTTGAAAATATCAACTGATATCAATGGTGAATCACAAGAGCGCATTTTGCCAATTTTTGATACCGAAACTTCCATTTAGTCATCATTAATTTTGCCTCGACATCGTCCATTGCAAAATGCCAATAATAACAGAGAATCTGTGTAAAGTGTGATGCAGAATCCCAACTTCGGAATGTGGACCGAATGATAAATAATTCACATTCTCCGCTCACCAAACTTTCGGGGAATTCGACGGAGCATAAGGGTACAAGGAGTCAAACAAAAAAATGCCCCGATAATCCCTTGGGAAACATTCAAATAAAGTGGAAAAGGATTGGAATCTCTGCGTCGGCGGAGAGTGGATGATAGGAATGGCCGGCGCAAACCGACTCATCCGAAATGCTTGGGGGAGTCTGGAGGAGGGTGAGAGGTTTTCGGGAGGAGATTACTTAAAAGGGCAAGGGTCAGATAAAGCGGTCCTGGGAGGGATCGTTTTGCGTTCTGGTCCGCAGCTAGGTCGTGAGGAAAGAATATCACCAGAAAACCCTTCAAAACAGACTCAGAATCCTCCCATGTCATTTGATATTGATACGTTCAATGGGTGTGATCATTTTTTTATCCATTTCATCCTTTTTTATTTATGTTATCGTCCACATTTCTCTTCCAACCAAAAAAAAACAGAAATTGATAATACGTTAAAATCAGTAAAGATGTTCAGAAAAAATTGGCAAAACATTTTCAACGCCAGTGTACCGTTAAATGACTCCGAAAATCATTGGCATGGGCAGTAAAATAAGTATAGATTCGAGAATTTTGAAATGTGGGCATCAAAAGTATCGAAAAAACCGATTAAAGCCGTCATAAAAACAGAAAAGAATAAGTTCTGGACATTGTGGTGGGCGAGGACACGCCGTTGGTGGAAATTCGAGGAAGCCAGGCAAAATGAATACATGACATCATGAATGGGAATAGAATTCTTACAACTGCGATAGAGAGAGTAGAATGTTAGATTAGCGATACGGAGGCATGAAAAAATAAGCATACTAGACCGAATGAAGGTAAGTAGCACGTATGCAGACCTGGGCATACCAGTTTATCTAGGATAAGGGGAAGTGTAAAGGCTTTTCCTAGTTATAAAACTCATTCAAAGATGGCACAACTAAGGTACATCAAGACTCCTTCTGCGATACGGGCCTAGATCATAATTATATACATAATTATAGGAACCCGAAAAGTCGCATAGCTTGGGTGGAGCTGCAGGTGCCCAGAGGGGCTTGCCCGGGAATCGAATCCGGGTCCTCCGGTCAGTGATCCAACGCGTTCGGTGGTCACATCTTTCGAATAAATATTTTGTCTCCCCAAACAAAACACCCCCCAACATCACACTCTACAACATGTCCCCTCTTCATGTCCGTATACTTCCTTCCTCCATTCATTCTGGAAATCATCCCTTTCCTGCTCCAAACATTCGCCAATCCCATTCTTACCATTTCCTCGTTTACCTATCACACACTTCAACATCCCATTGGCACTCAAAATACTCTGGAACCATATTTCCCGCCTCAGCCCTGTCATCAATTCCTTCCTTCTGGTGAAAGTTTCTTTCCGTAGCGTAATACTTCTTCTTATGTCCATTATGCTTTGACCATCTAGCTCAAAAATATTTTCAACATTCGCAAACTGTTCTACTTGCTCTAGTTTTTGCTATCCTATTTTTAACATTTAGCTTAGCTTCCCTCTTTCTAAAAAATGACATTACTTTTTTAAAAATTTAGATTTATTCTCATCCCATAGCCATCGCACTGAATTTCCAATTCATTCAGCAATGCTTGTAACTCGTTGACAGACGGGCAAACTAAAGCTTTGATCATTTGAAAACCTAATTTAGCTGCTTATGAATTCCCCACCGACTTTCATTCCGATCTCCCGTTCTTCCCACTCCTGTTTGACCATTTCATCCAAGTATACGTTGGTTACGGGAGACAATAGTCACCCCTGTCTTACCCCTCTTCCTAGCAACGTCCATTCGGACTCAACTATGAAAAATATGCATTTTATTTAAATATGATAAAAATATCGTATGACCAAATTTATATTTCACCTGCAGTTATTTCAAATTGTCCGCATAATTTTTAGTGTGTGCCTTTCAAAAATTTGAATCTTCTAAATGAAATATCTACAAAAACCAGCTTCGATATATGAATACATTATACTTCATGATTAAACAGGAACCATCTAGTCATTGAATTAATTGTTTGTTTCAACGCCTGGAACATATCATTTACCAATTCAAATGAACATTTTCTTGGTGCTACCAGAGAGTTATCTACAAAAACTGAGGTTCAAGGGGAACAGTAAAGAGGAAGAGTTTTTGCAAAATTTAACGAGAAAGACAAAAACTTTTAATTAACTGATTCGATGAAATGTATTTCAGAGATGCCATATTAAAAATTTCGTAATATCCGGATTAAATAATCCTGCAAGACTCCGCCACTTCCAGATCAAGGGGAAAGATTCAAGCGGATTGGTCACGTCAGCAGATGAAATAATAAATGTATGAAAAAGATAGAGGTATTTGGCGGAATGCATCGTGCAAATACCTTGGAATTTTAATGGACGGGAATCAATATAGCAGTAGTGTAAACAAGACAGGAATAATTGAAGATAGGGCGAAAAACGTCTTTCTGGAAGGATTTTTTATTTTTTTTATTTTAAAATTAATCAAATCCCTCGAACGGATGGATAAAAGTGTGTTTATTATAAACTTATCAGTGATTTTTTGCTTTAAATACCACCGAATGTGTTCCTGAGAATTTGCAAATACGAATTCTAGTGACATATTTTGCCGTTTATAATTTAGTAAACTGTATCATGGTTTTCTCAAATTTGTAAGCCTTTTTTGAGTCTCACATATTTCGCACAAAATTATTATATTTCAATGAATAAATTGATTACATTTATCTCAAATAAAAAAAGACCAATAATCCTTCTTTCAAAAATCTATTCGATCGAAAAATTTCGCCTTGGGCTACCATAACGCAACAATGATTCCCTGCCATCCAGGAACCAATGAAAGCATTAGCTTCTTTACGAAATTACCGTAAATACTTAATGATATTATCCAATCCCCTTCAAGAAAACAAACGAATAAACATAAAAGGGTAACTGTTTATAAATAGGGTTCCATTCATTTTCTGAATTTGATCTGAACCGAGTTTTATTGCGTTTCGTTATACACAGAACTGAATAGGCTTAAAACAAACAAAAAATAATGTGATTCACCTTCATGGAAACTAAATAAATAAGTTTTAGAACGTTTCAGGTGTAATTTTAGATTCACGTAGAATCGTCCTTAGGTATGCCTGGTCCTTGATTCGCGGTATCGGGGAAAATTTATCTATAAATTAAATACCGCGTCACAAATGAGGCCGCGACTCTACTTGTTTTGAGGGCGCCAGGCTAGCCGCATGGCTAGCCGCAGAGTCACGCCGCTGGCTGTCACCTGGCCCATCACACTCCTCGTCCCAGGGGAGGTCTCGCTCACCTTTTATGTGCCCCGGGGTGGGCAGCGGCTCTTCAGCTGAAATCACGAGGGACGCAAGGAGGCGCATAAAAATGGACTCCGACGAGTAAACTTCATAAGAACTATTTATTATCACAAGAAAAGGTGTGGGCGCTCCCAAGCAAACATGACGCGCGGTGCCGACGCCTGCTGGGCCACGATGTTGGGTGGCCGCTCGGCTGCAGCCGAAGATGGCCGCCTCGCTGTCGACTGCTGGCTCCCGATGTTCCGGTCGGGGCCTGCGGGGGGCCCACACGGCGAGGTCGGTTACTGGCACGCGCACCACCGGTGTTCGCAGGCTGTCGGTGACTCGACGATGATAGCACACGACCTTCTCTCTCGGACGTCTCACAACGAACTCTCCTTACCACGTGTTGGCCGGCACTCTCCGCGCGCGGCGCGCCCCGCTCCTCTTTTTTTCTTACATACATTGTCGGCGCCCACAGATAGCGCCCCGCCGTTCTACGGCTCGCGAGAGGGGCGCGCGTATTCGAACTGGGCAAGTGACGCTGCGCCAAGCACAACGTCACAATATATATACATATAATTGACGTAAAGCACTCATGTGAGCAGCATATGAATCACTTGGACCACGAGGAAGACCAAGAGACATGTACGTACATAGGGCATATATATATATATATATATATATATATATATATATATATATATATATATATATATATATATATATGGTATGACTTGGTGGTACACACATATATATATGGTATGACTTCCGATTTTTACGCCTGAATAAACATTTTTCTGATAGGAATCTATCATTTCCCTCACTTCAACAGAACATCCCCATCATTTTTCCGAATTTCTCTTTGCCGTCTTGGGGGTTGAAAGTTCGTATCCGATATAATGAACGTCCCAGTTTCAGAAACTGAAATAAGTGTCGTGTAAAATGGCCTTAATAAGAAACCGAATTAGTTGAACTTTAAATAATAGCAGACACTGCTGATCCACAATTACCGCAATGTCTGGTGCCCGTACAGCCCCTGCCATACGTTTGGTGACTAGGTAAGAGGTTGATCTTATACTAGAAACACCTCTTAACGAAGAAAGTATTCTCATAAAATTGATTTTGGCACTTTTTCTCTTGAAAAAATGAACTTCCTTCTTCGGTCTCATTTTCCCCCCCACACTCTCTGACCCCTACATTGCCACTGCCTCTGCCCTACATTAACCTCCAGAGATTTGTTAAACGTGAGACATGACGCCCACGAATTAAATTTGCAAACACATTAAGACGTAACTACACGCCATTGCGTTAAATCTCCCTCTTAGCGTTCAGGCGTTCCGCGGCGTTGTACGTCAAAACTAATGCCACATCCTGCCTCCTCTTTCCCCGTAATCACACTCAAGGCACACAGAACACCCTGGTGACCTCGCCGGCTTGCAAACCTTGGAGTTCCTTCACCCACTCCACATTTCACTTACGTAATTCTTCTTAATAGGCCTTGCTTCCTTCTCTCTCTCTCTCACATTCACTCCCTTCCTCCGAAAGACTTCACGCATCATGTCACTTAACCCTTTCCCCAAACACGCGGCTTCAGTTGAATACGAATATTTTAAAGGTGTGAGTGATTATTGTGACTCAGTAAGACTCTAAACAAACCGCATTGGTTATGTTCACCAAAAACTGCAGGTAGAATGAGCTTTGCATACAAATGCACGTCGGTCAAATGGCGGCTAACAGTCAGGCTATCCCATTAGCTTCAAGCTGAGCAACGTGTCAACAATTGACAAAAGTATTTCAGCAATGGCGCTATTTTTACCTCCAGCACGAGATAAATTCGACAATATTGGAGATAAATGCATTTATAATGGGACAACGTGAGAAAGCTTCCACATTTTCCACAAAAATCGAAATAGTACATCAATTTATCAAATATCAGGTTTAAAAAAATACATAGATAGATTCTTTAATTCTATTTAATATCACTTCACCATTTCACTGAATGGTTCAGCATTGCTTATTTTAGCCCATGTTAAAGGCACCCATTAATGGGTAAGGATGGCCAATTGTAATAATTATAATTCGGCTTTATTCGGGCAAGACTGAGACTGCAGCAGTCCCTTCTTCCATTTTCCCCGTAATGAAATACATTCAATAAATATATATTTACATTTCAGCGCTCAATAGTATACAAACAGAGCTACATAATGAAAAGAGATTTTCAATGAATATGCACTAGTAAAAAGAGTGTAGAAACATATGACAAATTGTGGGAAAAAGATAAGTAATAAGGCTTTTATCCTTGACGTAAAAAACCACGGCAAGAAAACTCATGAAGGGGAATGTAAAAAGCCTGCGAATAGGGATAACTGAAGGGATAGCTGCGGCATTTAATGCTAATGGTTAAAACTTTCCTTTGAGATGCTCAGGTGCAATTTTCATAACATCTGGTGTTTTTCGAATTTAGAACAGAGCTAACCTACCTGTAACGCCGAGAAATTAGCGCCAGTGGCGTTTTCAAGATACCTAGGTTAACAAAACATAAGGAAGCGATTCGTCAAAGCGTGAATTGTAGAGCTGGATTCGTAAAACGTTTTTATGATAAACTGAGTAGCGTATCCAAAATATTAGAGCAGCTAGGCAGGGAATCACTCACGAAGCGAACGTTAAATTATAGATTGAAGCTCTTGCATAAATTAGAAGGACGTCTGTTTGGCAGTGATGTTGAAACTGTATTATAATCCCCATCGTACTACGGTAAGAGAGATCTGCTAATAAAATTAGAGAGATTAAGTGTAGAACAGATAGATTTAAGATATCATTTTTTCCACGAACGATAAGGGATCAGAATAACGATTTTAGACCGCGGTAGTGTCATATTTGGGCCTAAATTCGTCTGGCGCGTATTCACTCCCAGCCATACACCCTAGCGATGGCTTGCAGGGTCCTGAAATATCAACTAACTTATATTCTTTTTAAATCTACGCATCGACATGTAAGAAAAATGGGTGAAGTGGGGAAGACAAGGAGATTACTAAATGCCATTATTATCGGGGAGTCTACCTTTTAAGGCAGGTTTTAGATGGACACTCACTAAATATTGCTACATATCTTAGCTTCGTCAAACAAGACATAACTTGTAAATCCCAGATTACAGCAAAAATTTCTTCAGTTCAGCTCATTTTTTCTTCCTACCTTCATCCTGTAAAACAACCCTTTACTTTTTTTCTACCACTTCCTCGCTTGCCTAACCTTATCCCCTCTATATCACTGTCTTCAATGTTGCATTGTCGTTTGCTTTCTCTTCTGTCCTCATCACCTTTTCAATCCTTCTCCACACCTACATATAAAAAGCTTCCAGAAGCTACCTTTACTTGGCATATTATCTGGCTTCAACGATCATGTTTCCGCGCCACATAGAATCACGCTCCATTTCAAAGTTTTAACGACCTTAACCTTAACACCCACACCCAGCCTCCCTGTCAACAATTCCCTCCTCCCTGGGAAACCGTATTTACCTAGCGCAATTCTTTTTCTTATGCGCATAGCATTTCGATCATCTTGATCAAACACACTTCTGAGATAGGTAAACTGTAAACACTTGTTCTAGATTTTTCACTTGTCTTATTCAACGTTTAACCTAGTCGCTAAATTAAAAAAACATATAAAAGAAAATTTGAGACGATGGAAATATGGTTCTGCGGGAAAATGTAATATAAAATGGGAAAAAACATTATAAAACCCTGACTAAGTTCACAAAAACCGGTAATGCTAAGGTTAAAGCTTAAGATATTTCATATACGAGATTATGTCCACTATTTATTAATGTATGTATGCTCCCTGTATGCGTTTGAGATCCTTGTTATGTCTGGATCTTTGGAAGCATAGATGGAAACATTTTTTTTTGGAAGTGGAAATGTGCTCACTATTTCTAAATTTCATAAAATTTACGAAGAGAAAATGCAATACCGCTTAAACCCAGAAAATTCTATATCCGAGCAGTCACTTATTTGAACAGGTTTAAAGATTTTTAATATGTTACCTAAAAAAATTAAAAATGCTAAGCCTGTGTCATAATTATCTACAGATCGAAACATTCTAAAGAAGACATTGATCATTTTCTTTGAAGATTATATACTCGCACTTATCCAATTAGATTTCTCTGTATTTCATTTATAATTTTGTTCAGCTATAAAAATATTCCTATTTCAGATTTCCTATTTTTCCTTCCTATTTTTTTGGAAACATATTCCTGTATTCATGTCTGTTATTGCAATACAGCTATTTCTAAATCGGAAATCTTAGGCTCTCATATCATGCTTGAATATTCAATTATTTCATTAACTACGAGGGACATCCGGAAAGTAGTACCCGTTCGTGCCGCATGAAGTGCTGACGACGCGAGTAGCCGCTGGACGAGGTCAGATAGCTTCAGTGGCTTGTCTGCCTTCTCTGAGCCAAGTTGCGTGACGCTAGCATTGCCTGTGTTGTTTCTGTGATTGTTTACAATGTTTAAAAAAATTGAGAACGCCGCCAGTTGTGAAGTGAGGGCAGTGATTAAATTCCTCAATGCAAGAAACGTTCGCCCATGTGATATTCATCGCCAATTAAAGGAGGTGTATGGAGACAATATAATGGACGAGTCGTCTGTTCGGCGGTGGTGTCGCAACTTCAACATGGGGAGGGGGAACACACACGACGATGAGCGTTCGGAGAGACCGTCTGTCATTACAGACCAACTGGTGAGCTCAGTTGACGAATTCGTGAGGAACGATCGGCGCGTCACAATTGATGACATCTGTGAGCATTTTCCCAATGTTTCTCGAACAATTGTTCATGAAATTGTTAAACACCATCTGCATTATGCAAAAATTTGTGCAAGATGGGTCCCTCGCGTATCTCAATGAGCTGGCGGCGAAGGACTATGCAGCAGGAATACAGAAACTTGTCACACGTTATGACAAATGCCTTAATTTGCTTGGAGATTATGTTGAGAAGTAGTTTAAAGTATCCTCTTTCAAATAAAATTTTTTATGTTTGTTAATATTTACTTTTGTGTCTTTATTTCACGAACGGGTACTACTTTCCGGATGACCCTCGTAGTTCTGTGGATGACAACCGACTACTACTTACTAAGGAAAACAAAGGATGAAGTTCTGGACATTGTAGGGGGGGAGGGAGAAGGTTTTTGGGATAAACTCGAAGAAAGAAATAAGGAAAGGGCGCAGGAGATACTGAGGAAGAGGCAATGGGATGCTGTCGACCTTGAAATACGTGGGTAATCTGAATAATAGTTTAGTGATCGACCCAAGTTTCATCTATAGTTACGAAAAAAATGCAAAAAAATCTGACTCGCTTCGCCTAAACCGCTCCAACAGGACATTGGAAACGTTCATTGGAATTCGTTTCCTGGTCCAAAGTGGGTAAAAGAGGAACCCAATGCACGGATAGCTTACGCATGTCAAATTCTTCATTCGATAAATGAAAAACGCCTTCTTCCGATATGTCCATGTCCTCTTCATCTCTCCAAACTTATTTCTGTGGTCGTCCTGTGCCATTTGGGGAACTTGGTCAATGTTCTCGGTGGTTTTTCGCAGTTTTTGGCCGCCACGGACGGTCATCCTCAGCCAAACTGGTACAGCCACGTTTAAATTCAGCCGTGCAACATTTCACGGTATTAAACTATGCCGCAGAGCTCCCGTGTACATAGCGTCCAAGTACTCTTTGATTTGCGTGAACATGTCGACTCTCCAACACAAATATTTAATAACAGCTCGCAACTCAATTTTTTCCATTTTCACAAAATACCTAACTACGACTTACTCAAACGATTGTCACACACCAACTGAATGTCCAAAATGGCTGAAATTATAGTGCGTACTTTTCAACGCATGCGAAAACCCATTCCCCAACTCTTGCTGAGCGCTTTCATCTTAATGCTGAGATCGGAATGTTTTCAGATCATCAATGCATAGATGGGAGAATGCTGTGAAAACGTAGAGGAAGGAGGAAAAGCATCGAAATATTGGATGGAATTAAGGAAGTTGGAAAATATTAAAAAGTTTGTTAGTGAGTTATTGTTATAATGTGTAGAATTTGAGTTAAGGATAAGTCTTCTGTGGGATAACATAGTGTATTTCATTTTGATAAGGATAAGTATTTAAGAAGGGTTTAGTCAAGAGTTTATATGTACATAATTGTGTATGGCCTATCCCAATCAGATAGACTGTCACAAAGAACAATAACTTGCGACCTCTTTTTTACTCCGCGATATGGTGTGGTGCCGGAAGAGCACCCGCGTTTGTCCAACAGGAAAATGTTGGCCAGACTGCGCCCATAACCTGCGAGGAAACTTCGTCTGCGTACATATATGGGAAGTTCACGCGAATATATGTTCCTTTTACGAGGATGAACGATGACTTTGAGGTCGCAGGGAAAGTAAGGTGAGCCTTTCGTTGGACCTCGGGGGGGGGGGGGGGGGGGAAAGGGGTGAGAAAAGAGGTTCACGCTGGGGAGGAGCCTATAATTGAAGGACCCGGAGCGGAAAAGTGTCTTCCCAGGAGATAATTCCCTCAGGAAACAACACCGAAGAAAAGTATAAGTTTTATCCTTACCACCTTACATTCAACAACCCTACTAACCTGAGTGCGACTTATTGGACTGACATGGCGGTGAAATGTTGATCGTAGTATAAAAATCGCGGAAAAATATCTTCATCGAATTACTACTCGTACATTCTGACATCGTAATCGACCCTAAAGATCGAATTCATAATTTGAAATTTTTACGGCAAATTTCGTCTAGTTTCGCCAAGTTGTTTTGTGCAAAACACAGACGTATTCATTCAAGATCGAGTCCTTTTTAAACTTATAATCTACTCCAGGGGAATCAGTTAATTCTTCTCAGTTGTTGACAAAAGTGTCGAAGATTTCTTCGATGCGTAATTTTATTGATCGGAGGTAACCAAGAAATAGATCTAATGTGTTCGTACAAGACGTTCAGCAATGAGCAAGTCTTCTCAATTTCAACTTCAAAATTGCAGTCCGTAAATTGATAAACTTCAAGCACTGATCAGTTTTTATGCTTACAATAACATTTTATGCCATAAAAATACAAAATATAGATAATATCGTCCAGTTATTATTACTACTAGTTAGTTTACCATTACTGAAAATAAATGTGAATGAAACCAAATCTATGATAGCTTCTAGAAATAGAACAGAACCCCATGTAAATTTAATGATAAGCCAAGTAGAAGGGTTCTGCTACCTTGGGAGTGTAATTACAAGAGAAAGCAGATGCATCTCTGTAGCGAAAAGAAGGATAGCCTTGGCGAAGAAGGTATATAGTATGAAAATTAAAAGAATCTTTTGGGAAAAAACACATGAAATTGAAAAGTGGAAAATCCTTTGCAAAAACGTTTATTTTGAGTAAATAATTTATAGGGATGCGAAACTTGGACATAGGGAACAAAGAAAAATGCTCTGTTGGGAGCAGTGGAGATGTGGATTTGGAGAAGAATGACAAGACGGACGGACAAGAAAAGCAACGTAGAAATATTGAGAGAAATTAAAAGAGGAGAGGAATTTAATAAAAAGAGATGGAGAAAAGGAAAATCAAATTTGTGGGACTTGTTCTTAGACATAACAACTTCCTGGAAAATATAATGGAGGGGAAAATAATAGGAAAAAAGGCAGAGGAAGGCCAAGAAAGAAATTAATAGATGATATAAAAAGTACAATGAGAGTAAAAACCCACAATGAACTGAAAAGAAGACTGGAGAGAGACAAATGGCTGCAGCGACAAGGTTCCAAGGCCTTTAGAAGATGGAGTTTACCATTTAAGGCGGGTTTTTGGACGGACACATGCTGAATAACGATACATTTAATTATCTTTCTCAACAAAACTCAATCCGACACTACAACAAGCCCCTCTTCAATTCTGCATACTTCCTCCCTTCATTCCATCCAACATTTTATTTCTACCCCTTCCTCATTTGCCTAATCTAACGTTCTCCCCTCAATAGCACAATCTTCAATATTACATCGCCTATCAAAATGTCCTATTTCCATCTTCCCTGTCTGCTTTGGATTTCACCCCCGTGAAATCCCCTTCTCCACCCCTTTTCGCCATGGCTAACAAGCCCTCGTCTCTGGTCCTTTCCGTTGATTTTCACCTTTTGAATTTCTCCAATCTATCCATCCCCTCTTTCAACATTTTCAGTGTACTAAGTCATCTGGCTTTGGTCCAGGAGGAGGAAATCAGAAATTATCAGAATCGGGAATAAGTCCGAATGTACAAATTTCCTGCGGATTTCGCAATTCAGTTTTTTCCACGAGATGAAACGATGAGTTGAATCTTTCTTTTTTTATGTGCGAAAAAAATTCACAAGAATATTTTCAAACATTATACAAAGAGCAGCGTGAGCATTATTTGGGGAACAGAAAATTTAATTCGTTGGAAAATTGGTGTAAATATTCCTCCGACGATCTCCGCCGTATTCTGGGAAAATTCTCAGGAAATTTTAAGAGATTCCGAGGCAACCGCAGGATATGAACGACGTGGCTTACAAGGAAAGAGTGAAATAGAGCGAGAGAGATAGAGAGAAAGAGTAAACTCATCGACCTTCAAAAGACTCGCCAGATCGAAATTTGCGATCGAGATTTCATAAAATTTGCATTTTGAATAAATTAATTTACTCCCTGTGTGCATGTGGCTTTTAAATATTGTCATACATTCATGTGTATAATTAATGTTGGCTAAATGAAGAAGTTCTTTTGATTCGTATTTTATAGGACTAAATGAGTCTTTATTTTATTTATTTTGCGTAAGTCCGAAAAAAGCACTTCGGACTTAGCATCAAACTTTGAAAAACGCCATTGCAACCTTAACCGAAACGCCTAAAACCTTAGGTGGAGGAAAAACCACCTCGGCGGGAATCGAACCCGAGACCTTTGGGTAGGCAGGTGAGGACATTATCACCTGAAGAAGAGATAAGCACTTTAAGGGAAATGTAAGCTATAAAGACCTATGACGTATGTTTTAGTTGTTCTAGTTTCTAATTGTTCCCTAAATAACTGATTACAACATAAAGTCGGGACTTCTGCTTATTCTAGGCATTATTTCCCTTGAGACTTACACAATTTTCCCGACGCTGCCATAATAATTGCCTCTCTGTGGCAAGAAGACTCGGTTGTCTCAGGGAGTCTGAAGTCATAGCTGCCTTCGTAATTAAGAAGGTCCCCAACCCTTTATGCGAGTAACTTTAAATTTTTTAATTACTAAAAAATAGCGGTTACTTTTATTCTCTTCTCGGGTAAAACAAAAAATTTTCTCAGACCCTGAACCAATTAATGTACTTCTAAAAAAACAAAATTGTTCTCCCATGATCCCAAATAATTCCATTATACTCCAACAGTCCTTCCAATTCGTAGTATACACGAGTACATTTCCGCAGCACTTAAGCGGGAGGAATTCAGCCTAAAAGATCAAATGATTACTTAGGGGATGATCAGTATGGGTTCAAGAGGGGGAGAGGTACGCGCAATGCCATTACAGTAATGAGATAACTAATCGAGAGGAATATAGAATACAATCACGAAGTATTTGCCTGTTTCGTAGAATTCAAAAAGGCGTTCGATAGATTGAATTCGGAAAAACAAATTTGTATATTGCAGAAAATAGGAATAGATAGGAGGACAAGAGGCTAATCCGCAACCTGTACATGTCTCAGACTGCTCAGGTGCGGGTGGGAAACGGGGAGTCAGGATGGGCAGTGTTAGGAGGAGGAGTAAGGTAGGATTGTCCATTACCACCCACTATTACATAGTATAACTGAAATATTTCTAAATTCCTGGGAATTTGCCATGCCCACTTTCTATATACGATGGAAAAGAAGAAATGTGTAGAAAGTAAAACAAACGAGGAAGTGTTAAATATGGTGGGGGAGGAGAAGAGATTGCTGGGATAAATCCAAAGGAAGAAGTAAAAATTGATGAAAACCATATTGATCGGCAGTGGGATGCTGGAGACTGCAATAGAAGGTGTAGTATTATATTAGGCTAACGAGAAAGGGAAAAAAATAGGATAGAATTGATGGAAAAAATGAAGGGAGGAAGGAAGAATTGAAAAAGGGCTTACCTAAGCGTAGGATATTAGGTAGTGTCTTGTTAGGCGATGCTAAACCATATTGTTATTTCTTTATGAGACATGGGTTGACACGTCCTGAGTGTACTTGGGCGGGTTTGAAAGGATGAGGCAAGAAAAGTGGAATTAATAAGGGGCGATTGGAAAAAATTGTAGTAGGAAGCAAGAGGGGTGGGGATGAAAGAAGTGTCATACTACTTGCACCCTTAAATTTCCTATTTCCCACCTTGTCACCTCCTACCGCAAATCCTAGTCTTACTCGCAGTCTTCCTCGCCCACTACGTAATTCTTCCCACCTAGGGTAAGCTCAACCTAAGCCCTAAACCCCTTTTCCTCGACACTCCACCACCCATTTAAACCTCCCGCTCTGAAATGAAACGCGTTGGCAGTGATGGAATGAGGCAATCAGCCAAGGGTGCCAGGGTATCCCATCCCTTTCTCATCCCACCCCTCGCCCCCACCCAACCCGCCCTCCTCAGAAACCTTTCCCCCTCGCACGACCCGAGATGTATGAAAGGGTAAGGTGGGCAAGAGGTTAAAGATGAGGTGGGATTCGCAAACAAATGGGGAACCTTAAGGATCCAAGAAGGGATTTTGAATTATGTATGGCGGGATATTTTTAAAAGGCGAAACTCGTTGGCTGAAGGAGGGAGATGTTCGATCAGGGCGCAAGGGTTTGGTCGATTACGAAGCTCGGAATGAGAATAGGAAGAAAATTGATGGCTAAGAGAAGAAAGGAAAGAGAGAAAAAATATTAAGCTTCTCCCAAGACTGTTCCCGATCTATACCGAAAACATCGATAACTCCATCCAGATTATTCATACTATACAGGGTTCGTCCGGAAAATAAGTGTACTGATTTTTTCCCGCCGCTCCAGGCGTGCCCAGCACCGCTCTGACGGGCTGCGATTGGAGGGGGGTATGTTGGCAAGCGACGCTGAAAAAGGCAGTCGGCTCTAAGCTGTGGTGTAGTGAGGAGCTCTGTTAACGCGAACCTCCACGCTCGACCCACGTCACGGAACGCGATGCCGAAGTTTTTGGAGCAGCGTTATTCCGTCAAATTTGCGGTAAAGCTTGGGAAATCGTCTACCGAAACTGTCGGTATGATTAACCAGGCTTACGGGGAGTCAGCCATGTCCAGAAACATGATCTTTCGGTGGCACAAGATGTTCGTGGAGGGCAGAGAAGAGGTCGACGACGAACCACGGCCTGGACGCCCATCAACGACACTCACCGACGAAAATGTGCGAAAAGTTCGCGATGTACTGAACTCTGATCGTTGTCTTAGTGTTCGGATGATAGCAGAGCAGTGTAATGTGCCAAAAACAATAGTGCACGAGATTAAAAACATCTGGCGAGCGATCAAAAACATCTGGCGGCTGCATCACGGCAATGCGCCGTCTCACACCGCGCTTGTCGTGTCGGACTTCTTGGCCAAGCACGGCGTGGCAACGCTGCCGCACCTGCCCTACAGCCCGGACTTGGCACCACCGGACTTCTTTCTGTTCCCGAAGATAAATAGGAGTTTGAAAGGAACGCGATACGGGACTTTGGACGCCGTCAAAGAGGCCGTGACGACGTGTCTTCGAGAGGTTCCCGATGATGCCTTCGCGGGAGCGTTCCAGGAATGGGAACGCCGCTGGAACAAGTGTATCGACTCACAAGGGTCCTATTTTGAGGAATATTAGCTTAAGATATGTAAAAGTGTAATAAATTTTTTTTCCTGAGCTCAGTACACTTATTTTCCGGACGAACCCTGTATTCAGTTCGGGCGTTGTATGAGGAGAGTCCCCAGATGTTAATAGTCTTACCATTACCTTTAAAAACCTTTTGAAGATATAAAATCAATTTATCAATGGTAAAGTTTACAACATAACGCTTGCAATATTACTTATGAACAATATTTTAAAAAAATATCCTAAGGAAATTATAAAATACAATAAAACAGATGGCGTGATGCATAGCATGACTCCTCGCGGCTTTGGAAGATTGAATTGTTTGGAGAATATAAAACATTCTAGGTTTATGAAAATCAACTACCAAATTATATTATATTGGACAACTATATATTTATCATATTATAATATAGGGTGCGGCAACATAACTTCCTCATTTCAAAAGAAAAACCCCTTAAAAAAGGAAGTGATGTTGCGCATTCTGCACATATATATTATATTAGAATATATATATATATATATATATATATATATATATATATATATACTATATTATATATATATACTCAAGCTAAAGTGATTTTTCGGGTACCAGATCTTTCTCGGAAACCATAACCGGCACAGGGAAAGGAACTGGCCCCCCTTCCCTGATGTGTGAATTTCACATGCCATATAGGGCTTAGTACGGGGTGAACTCTACTGGCACCTACCAAACCAAACTTCGGGTTGATTACTTTGTTTATGGTTATATATATATATATATATATATATATATATATATATATATATATATATATATATATATATATATATATATATGTTCATTCACACAGAAATAGGGTGAAGGAGAAGGGATAGGAACAAATATAAAATACCAACACAGGAGAGGTGGGGAAAGCGGAATCATCTGCCCGGCAAGTGGAAAGATCCGTGGTTCAAGTCCCGGTCAAGGAAATATTTTTGCACTGGTGATCTGCTCGATTCCACCTTCCCTGCCTCTCCTGTGTTTGTCTTTTATATGTGAATGAATATTTGTTCGCCATATGGCGGGTTTTCGTGTTTCAATGTGTGTGTATATACATATACACACATACATATACATATTATTTTTTATTCACATTAAAATCACTGGCTCGGTCGCAATTTTAAAGTTGTCTGGCGAAAAATACTCATTAAAAAGATCTCGAGTCATTACATAATTTATGATGTAGTGTGTCCGACATATACCCTAGCATATTACTACATGTCAGTATATTAATTTCACCTTCCTTCTTTGGATCCAAAAAGACTTTCCTTTTAGCAAACATTCTTAAACTCAATTGAAGTCGTCATAGGAACGGAACTCGTGATTGTCCACTGATATTTCAGGAGTCCATGTCATCAAGCTACTCGCGGAATTCGCCGTAAGGATCAAACATAATGACGTCTCGAAAATTAAACAGGGAAATATGACATCTCGATCTCATCAATGTCAGCGTTCTTCCAAATCGAAAAAACGAACTCATATAAAATATCGAGAAAAGACTGATGGGCTAACAAAGACGGCATTCGTCCCTCTTTAATTCTGACCCGAATAATGCGTTCGCTGTTTATTCATCCGGAAGTCAAAGAGCTAAATTAACATGAAAAAACTTGATTCCACGAATGAGATGTGGTCTCTACAAAGATTTACAATTGATCATTCATTTGCCGGAAGGAAACAGAGATGTTTACTCAAAATTGACGTCCCATCGAGAGGTGTGCGATAAAGATATTTCACCTCTGACCCGGGAAATTATTTCGATCATTGGTGCACAGCCACCCAAAGCATCCGGTTGGCTACGTTGGCTTCTAATTAGGGTTGTCGAGGCTATGATTAGTAAACAAGCGCCTTTGCGAAATACAAAGGTCATCATAATGGTCATATTTAGCGGAATGAAGGGAGGTATTGGTGTGTTGAGGTAACGAATGGCTTCAGAACATTAAGCATCGTCGTTTTGGGCGAGGTTAGGGGCGTGTACCAATACTTAATCCCAGCTCATATCAGGTATATCACTTATATGGGCATAGATAAACTCCAGGAATACTTAATGGTGAGATGGAAAGGGCATTAAGAGAACTGAAATCAAATCAGGGCCGGAGGATAAGGCAACATTATCGCGCGGCTTGTTTAAGGTTGAGGAGAATGTTGAATGTTTATTTGAATGTTGATTCTTTCCGAATGACCCCATCGTGTTCTGTTCATCTGTTTTCAAGTTTCCCTTTCAATCCCTCGTCCCTCTCCGCGGGGGCAAATTCCTGCTACCTGCAACGTTGGGTCGCATTCCATTCCTTTAACAGACTCTTTGGGGGTAGTGTTTTGTGGTGCATTTTCATGTGGTAGTGATGTTTCTATTTCTTGCTTATTGTGTCCTGGCTTCCGTGTTGTAGGATGGCTTTCGTGCTGCATCACGGGGTGCAGTTTTTTTTAAGTAGTTTTGCGGTATATGTGTTTGCATGAGTATTGGATAAAAGGATTTTTGCATGAGTGTGCGCGCTGTTGTGGGTGTGATTTTCTGTGTTGTTTTTTTGCATGTGGTATTTTTCCTTTTACGGTTGGTGACCGGACACCCCCCGCCACACGCCCTTGCGGCGGCTTGCGGGGTATTGTGTAGATGTAGATGTTTTCATAGACAAATTCGTAGCTCTTTTATAAGTGAGTACCTTGGCCGGGGGCTTCGTCAGATCAGCGTTAGTTCCTATGAAAAAAGTGAAAGGAAGCCATAAACCAACAACCAACAAAGGAGTAAAAAAATATCAGTATGACTTCGGCCCCAGCTAATGTGTTTCTTAGAATAAACAAATATAGGATGGACGGCAAGGCAAAGGATTACTTGGGAGATGATCAGTTTAGATTCAGGAAGGGGAGAGGCACGCGTGATGCCACTGCAGTAATGTGGTCACTAATACAGGTGAATACAACATACAAACAGGATGTAATTGTCTGTTTTGTAAATTACGAGGAGGCGTTTAAAAGAATAAATTGAGTATAATTAATCACTAGGTTGCGGAAAACAGGAGTAAATTGAAGGCATAGGTGACTAATGTCAACTATGCCTCTAATAGGCAACCTACATGTCCCGTACTGTTCAAATGCATGTGACGAATGAATAGTCCAGTGTTAGGAAGATGATTAAGGCAGGATTGTCTATTATCACCCTTGATGTTCAGCGCATATGTGATGGAATTGGTTAAAGAGCAACGGGGAGAACTGAAGACGGGAATGAAAGTCAAAGGGGAAATACATAAAACCTGGTTTACGGATGATGGACCTTTAGTTTTCCAGCCAGTGAAAGGGATTATTTCTTTCCAAGTACTGCCACGTGCATTGGGAAGTCAGTTCAATAGGTATGGGATCAGAAAAAAAAGTATAAAAAAACAAAGATAATGCGGTTTTAAAATAAAGGTTAAGTTAAATCAGGTAACAATGATTTAGGAATTCAAAAAAGTTCACCTTTAAACTATATGACTCACTAAGTTAATTAGTACAATTGGAGGGCAAAAACCTAGAGCAGGTAGAACAGTAGTGTAGTCTTGGAGGTGTTTTTGAACTAGATGGTAAAAGCAGAAGTGAAATGGGAAGGAAAACGAATGGCATAGAGGTATTAAAGAAGAGAAGGAAATTGATGACAGGGAGTAGTCATGTGTATTTGCCTTCCAGTTACAGGGTGCGTTCCAAAAGTAATGCAATTAAATTTCCCGCGCCGCTCCTATTGATCGAGTAGGATCGAACCACTTGGAGTAGACGGGGGGGACGCTAACCTTGGCCGCGGAATCGGTCTCAGTGCTCTCCAAGCTGTGGAAGAGGCAGGGCGTCAGTTATTGTAGACCTATGCGCGCCGACCGAGTCACGAAAGACCAACCAAGCGGAAATTTCAAGTGAATTTTTGCAACTTATTTAAAATTAACCTGATTATTAGGACAACATCATCACCGGTGATGAACCTTGGGTTTTTTTAATACGACCCAGAAACAAAACACCAAAGCTCTGAGTGGCACCCCGACCAGTCCCCCCAAGCCCAAAATGAGAAAATCCTGCAAGAGTGAGGAAATCTAAGGTGAAAACAATGCTCATTGTCTTTTTCGACATTAAAGGAGTGGTCTATAAGGAGTTTGTTTCTCAAGGACAGACAGTAAATGCTGCCTACATCGCGGATGTGCTGGAAAGACTCCGAAAGTCATCAGGACGAGAAAAGACATCCGCTATCTGGCAACTCCATCACGACAACACGCTACGAGTCCGCGAGTTCCTGGCCGAACACCAGGTGCCTACGTTTCCCCACCCCCCTGTAATCCTGAAGTCGCCTCAGATTACTTCTTTTTCTTCCCTCGGATTAAGGCAGCCCTGAAAGGAACCCATTTCTCGAAATCCAAAAGAGGCAAGAAAGGTGAATGTACAGCCTTTTGATTGGGAATGGGATGTGGAAGAAAGTGTTAGAGGGGCGAACGTTAGGCAAACGTGGAAGGGACCGGAAAAAGATAGTCATGTCGGAGGAAGGATGAATGTGGACTCGAAGAATAGTTTATTTAATCCCCGGATGTACGACATGATGTGCTTATTGAGTTGAGGAAAATAAACGTATCGTTTTCAGTCTGTTTTCATTCAAAACCTACTTTAAAAGGTAGAATACCAGCAGTAATTATAGTAGTAGTAGCAGACTGGCTTATGATAGGATTTTGATGGGCCCTAGCCCTATACACTATTGTATCCTTAAGGTCTAATTAGTGCAACACATAATATCCTTAAAACCCGTACAATGTACCTACAAACTGCAAAAACTCATTAATTACCTCTACAGACTTTCTTTCTCCTTTAAATTCATTCAAATTGTCTATTTTACATTCTGTGTTCCTCACCTTACCTCTCTTTCTCAGTATTATTCCATTTATATCACAGTTTTCGGTATCTTATAATCTCTCGGGATCTATATGCATCCCCTTGTCAGACAACACATCACATACACTGACACAGTCAAATGAAAACAATGAAAGTAAAAGGAAACGTAAAGCTCCGTGAGGTTCACGTTTTAATTTTAATATAATACCCCCAAAAACCTATTTTCTATAAGAATTTATTTAGATAGATGGAAGAATTATGTTCTGATTGGTAAAAAAAAGTATTGAAACCTCATTATGCTGAATTATAGATTGCAATTATCCTAGTTTCCGGGGTCAAAGTGTTCATTATCACTCCCATTTGACGTCAATGCAAATATAGAAGTGTCTGGTCAACATTTATTTACCTCTTTGACAAAATTATTGACGACTCACATCCGTAATTCATCGGTTCATTTAGAGATATCACATCACCTTTCTCTTTGGGAAATGACACAGACTACAGGAAATATATAGTATACCAGAGAGATTAGTGAATTTCATTATTAAAGTTGATCACGGCAAAGCTTCTATTCCTACATTTTCTGCACTTTAAGTGGGGTACATCATCCGTCAAATGGAATAATTGACCTTTTTGGGACTTTCGTAAAAATTAGTAGTATAATAATGCCGGCACCGAGTTTCCTACCACCCTTCTTCCGTCTTTCCCGTGAAATACTAACACCACCGTTTCCTGTAAACACAATTGGCCTCATGCGTATGAAGAAAATGGAAAATTAAGAATAGTAATACTTAAAAAATTAACGAAGCAAAGGAAATGTATAATAAATTCTAGAATTCAACTTCCAAGATGTAATTTCTTTCTCAAAAATTTAACAAACATGGGGACAAAACCTTTAGTTAAAAGTTTCTGGAAATCGAAGTTGGCTGTTAAGAAAAAAATTTAATACTTTCACGGATTAAAGCAAGGTTTTTTTTAAATTGCCATTTATGAAGTGATTTCAGTAATGGAGCTATTAGAAACAACAAAAAAATTATCAAAAATCGTTATTTATTGACATGCAGTTGAGTTTATGTGCTAAAACATGGGGGAAAACACCAAAAAAAGGGTTTTATCGAATTTTGAGGCTGTTTTGGAGAGAAAATGGCAAATCTAACCTCGCCAATCAAAAGAACGGAAAAAATCGGCGAAAAATAATTATGAAGGAGTTAGCCAAAAATTACAGACATAACCTTAACATATTTGGAAAAATTCAAATATTTTTCCAGGGCACAATTTTGGTTGTAAAATTTGACAAAAATTAGAATGTTTTTGGGAATAAAAATGTATTTTCATGAATTTTTTCAAGCAAAGAATCGCTCAGGTAAACATTTTTTTCGAAAAAACATTTTTTGCGATAGGAGACCCCTAGGGTCACCTAGGGAGCTAAAGATTTGGATAAAGGGGTTCCTAAATATTTACTTTCGAATGCCCAATACCAAATAAGAATCCAGCCGAATGAAGATTTTACCATCTACTCATAGCCTTTGTTGCAGAAACGCGAGAGTACCTACTAGCAATCCTGAAAAATATGGACCAAATATTTCGAGTATATATTACAAGTATCAACAGGAAGAAAACTAAAGGGTACTGGCCGCAAAATTGATCCATGTAAACAAGCCATTATACTATGTGGCATTCGTGGACTTGGAGAAGGTCTTCGACAATGTCGAATGGAACAAAATGTTCTAGAAGCACTTGGAATGGACTCCAACGACAGAAGAATAATCCATCACCTCTACAAGAATTAAGTAAAAACTATGCAAATGAAAAACGGAAGGAAAATAAATGCCAAAATAAACAAAGGAGTTCGACAAGGATTCAACCTCTCGACAGCACTACTATATTCGACGTATACCTAGAATAGGTAAATAAACGAAGAACAAGAATTGGGCATTAAAAACGAAAATCCTCGTGTGTGGAAGGAAGATCTGAAGGCAGATAACACAGTTTGACAAGTGTAACTAGAGAAAATGGAACCTTTAATCAATTTGGGCAGAACTATGACTTGGGATGGTAGAAGTTTGATCGACATCAAGCGAAGAAGGCGTTCGCGAAAAAGAAGCAGCTGCTGTGTTCAAAGAACCTGATGTTGCAAACAAGGAAGAAGTTCGTCAAAATGTTCGTGTGGAGCATGAAACCCAACGAATTAGAGACATGGAATATTGAAAAGGTGGACCAGAGGAGACTCTGGAACATGACATTCAAGAGGATATTGCTTAAGATTAAAGGTACTGACAAAAGTGAGTACCGAGGAAGAGTTTATGGAAGAGTATCGGGGAATGGGAAACATACGAGGTTTGTCCAGATGGTATCCAGCCATGCAATATTTTTAGAAAAATATTCTATCTAGAAGTATGAGGCCTCAGTCCCCTTGAAACCTCACACACTTATCCCAGCGTATCTTTCACTTTTTTCAAAATAACCGGCAAAGTCCTTTTCCAGAATGGTAATCAGTTGCCTCGTCGTATTCTCCTTCATCTCGTCAACGTCAAGAATTTCATGCTGAATTTGCAGGGGACTTGATCCAAGCCTCAAACTATGACCCAGGTTTTCTGAAAAGAGGTCTTACTTGGAGATGACTCATGGATCTACGGCTATGACTCTGAAATAAAAACCCAGTCTTCCCAACTGTCAATTGACGAGATAAAGGAGAATGAGGCAAGGCAGCTGATGTGAACATTCCGAAAAAGGACTATACCGATTGTTTTGAAAAGTGGAAGAGATGCTGGGATAAGTGTGTGGGGTCCAAAGGGGAGTACTTCGAAGGGGACTAAGGCCACCTCATTGTTCTAGGTAGGCTATTTTTCTCAAACTATTACATGGTTGGATACCATCTGGACAGATTTCAATGAGAATTACTGTACGGCAAAGAAGAACTAGATGCAATGGAAATACCATGAGGAGCAATAGATTAGCGTGAGACATAATAGAAGGGAAAGTTGAAGACAAGATCCGGAAATGGAATACCAAGAGGCAATTATATAAAACAACGAGATCGCGATGGTGCGGTGGCTATCGTACTGGCTTTCTACCCAGAGGCCCGGGTTCAAACCCTGGTGGTGTTGAATATTTTTCAGAGGTATCTCTATCCCTACTTGCGGTGCTTTGTGGACGGCACTTTGAGTGAGTACGCCGCCAGTCGGATGGGACGTTAAGCTGCGGACCCCTTGGCGCCTTTCGTACAGAGTAGGCTAATGCCGACACCGGGTTTCTCTCCACCCTTTCCTGTCCATCCCCTATTGCGCAAATGACCTCAGCTGTCGGTCGCCTACCCTAAATACTACTACTACGGGTACTATACAAAACAAATTAAGAAGGACGTAAAACGAAGAGAGGTCATCAAGCAAGATAAAATTAACACTGAAAGGAGAAGAAGGGAAGGTTGCAATAAACCAATCTTAAGATTGATATACTGATGATTAAGATCTTCAACTCAAACCAGGTCGCGCCCTTTTCGCGCGTCGTACATAATTGCAAGAATCCAAAATGTCACGAACAGCGACGTAAGCAGTTTAATCCGACAAGTGTGCCCCTGTTGGGCGGAAGTTCATTTAGTCATCTGCGACAGGGAAAATCTTTTTCCATCGAGCTGTGCATTATCAGAAGAGTGAACGTCCTTCTTCTAATTAGGAAGAAAAGAAAAATGTTCGACGGAGAGGGAGACAAACGGTGAGTCGTTGAAATATGACAGGGTTTGCAAAGTAATGCAAGTTAGCTGTTGCATAAATTTCGCAGGAGGCAGGAGGAAGGAACGAGGTCATACCGAGATGGATATTGAGATGCTGAAGGATGCGATGCGAGAATATTGGTACGTCGGAGTAGGGGAGTGAGGTACAGAACAGATTATTAAGGAAGGATATGAATAGGGGCGGGAATCAGGAAGAAATGAGAAGGATATTGAACTGGGGAAAGTGTAGTTTGGGAGAGGATGCCTAAAAATTTCACACATTTTTGTTCTCAATAACTGTCCAAAAATTATCCCTATACCTAGAATAAAAATACCAATTACTTGAATTATTGATTGTAAGTCACAAAGTGGGGGGGATTACTTCTGAAGATCGTACGTACTCATCAGTAATCATATTGGAAATGAAGAAAATAGTAACTTGGCGATTCCACAGAAAATTTATTACGATACGAACCGGGTTTCGACGCTCAACATCATCTTCAGGTGAAGACTCTCTACCTAATAACTAAAAAAATATTAACTTTGTGATTCCACGGAAACGAACTAGGTTTCTACGTTCAACGTTATCTTTGGATAGAGAGTCTTCACCTGAAGATGACGTAGAACGTCGAAACCAAGGAGGTACCGTAATAAATTTTCCGTGAAATCACAAAGTTACTATTTTTTCGTTTTCAATATGAATCGATTCCATAAAGTTACCCCGGAAACCATCACTATATCAGAAATCATGTTAATCCAATTATTTTGAAAAGGTCACTCAAAATTATGACCATAAATAAGTATTTTAGAGTCAGTTTTTTGAATGACTCTGTGAATTACACCATGCCGTACTCCTAAACCCTAATTAACGTTACACAAATTATCCTTCGACGTGATAGTACACATTGCAATTACTCATTCTTTAGTTCTGCATGCCGTCTATATTCCATAATTCCGTCCAAAACACCTATTATCTTCCTTCCTCTACCTCGTATTCCTAGCATATTCCCTTGTGCATTACGAACTTAAGCATACGATTTATACTCTCAATATCGACGGTATCCACTTCTGACTTCTTCAAATTTCTCCCAACAATCTTCTCTCCTCCAGAATATACCTACAATATCATCAGCTGCATCCAGACTCGTCAGCCATTAGGGAGCATGCATTTAGGTGCCTAAATATCCAAATGAAAAGGCAGCTTCAGTTTGGACACCCTACGCAGTAGTACTGCCATCTATGTAGCTATGAATAAGGAATAAACAGATTATGTCCGAATGTAAATATTTTGATATTTGAGATAGTTTCTGCAAACATTTGTGTGTAGCTGCATAACTGCATAATGGTTTTTCCACACTTCCGAGTTCACTATACAATTCATACGGCAATCTTTTATCAAAGTTTTCCATTTTTTTCTTTTAATTTAGCAGCTTGGGCGATTTTTGGTACTAGTTTAGCATTCGTTTTCTCTTATCGGACTATATTTAACGCTGTAGATTAACCGTTTTTTTAATATGTTGTTTTAATAATGAGGTCAGATAATATTAAATTGCAATAATTCAAACTTTTTATATTATTTATATGGTATTTTACTCAAGGAAAGACTATGACTTAACACATTATGTTTCAATTACAAAAATGAAATGGTAATTAGGTAAATTAGTTATTGCTTCGATAGAAGTATTTCCTGCTCTTTAACTTGGTTTACTTATGGAAGCATTAGTTGACCTAAAATCGGTAAAAATCAGAACCTGGGGCTTCCTGTGGGTTAATCTCGGCCAAAATATAATCAGTTCTTCTATCCTTAATAAAAATTTACGCATAAAATTTCGTACTGCTTGGGTCGATGGTTTTGAGCTATTGTGCCCACCAAAAACCCGTGTACATTCTAATGCAGACTAATACACATGAACATAATTTGAGGCACAATTCAGCGAATGGTCTAAACATGTTCCAAGGGGCCTCAGAACATTCATTACCGCTCTTTAACCACGGAATTAAGATTTGCTCTTGATAGTAACACTTTCCCCTGCACTGTGCGTGTGGCATAGAGGGTAAAAATTCCCGCGCCATCATATGCACAACTCGAATGGAATGGAAAATCGAATCCATTAATATTCACGTGCACGTGAATACAACGTGGAAATGATCTGTCACTGATTCCGAATCCGTTTTCCCACGTTTAAATTACCGACACGTCTGGCAAAGGGTTGGCTTGCTAAAAAGGGCAAATATACGAGAAGAGTTTCTTGTGTCTCCCGTGTCTTAAATTGCAAATCTTAAGGGGAGGACATTTGAATTTTTGGCACGTTCGAGGTCTCCATACGGCAAGGAGCGAGAGAGAGAGAGAATCTGCTCCGTTTTCTAAGGGGGACTCAACTTCTTGGGTCGAAAAAAAAATTAAATTCTACCGAAACGGTGTTTCCTCGCGAAGCTGTAGAAAATGGAGCCACTAATACACGCCGTGCCGCGATATACGGGTAAACAAAATAAAGAACATTCTCTTCCAGGTTGGATCAATTTAGAAGCGTGAATTATGGGGGAAAACATTAATTAGAATATTGGAAAAAAATTGACGAAAAATCCGCCAGTTTGAAAAATATAATCTACGAGACATTGGTGATTTTAACGAATATGCTGGGAGATTTATGATGATGACCTCCTTATGTCGCGAACAATGTAGAATAGAGTAAGGTTTATACTAAACTCTTTACACTTCAAAGATCCACCATAAGTCATAAACCGCAAAAAACCAGTCTTCAACTGAATCTTCAAAGCGTCCGTTTTACTTAATTCCAAGCAGTATTCCTATTCTTTTTCTTTCCTAGCCTGTATTATCAAAATCCTTCATCTATATCACATTATTTTACTTCCCAATTCCAATCCAAATTCCCCCTACTCTTGCCTTTTCTCTCAACAACATTTTCCTCTTCCCTTACCTCCTAAGCACTTTCATCATTCAATCGTCCTATTCCCATTTTCATCATCTTTGAAAATTATATCTAGGAAGATTTCAATCTTCAATTAGTAAGTCCTTTTCCAAAGACCGGGGGGACGTGGAAGCCCAGTGGATCGAGTAGAGTTACTTACCGAAGAACCCGGGTTAGATTCCCAAGGAGAGTGAAACACATACGGTGAATATGTGGACAAGCTAACAAAAAATTAGGATTTATCAGAAGTGTACTTGGTAAATATGATGAATAGGTCAGAGAGAAATGTTATCTTTCGATGTTTAGGCCTCACTTAGAATATGCTGCAAGTATATGGGATCCTCACGAAGTTGGATTAATTGCCAAATTGGATCGCGTGCAGCGTAGAGGAGCTAGATTTGTGAAAAGTTATAATGACCTTAAAAGCGTATCGAAAATATCATAGCAGATAGGCTTGGCACTAACGGAGCGAAGGTTAAATTACAGATTGAAGCTCTTGCAAGGACGTCTCTTTAGCAGTGATGTTGAAAATGTTTTACTAACCCCATCGTACTGCGGTAAGAGAGATCATGTAAGTAAAATTACAGATATCAAGCGTAAAACAGGTAGGTTTAAGATGTAATTTTTTCCACGAACGATAGGAGATCATAATAACATTTTTCGACCGCGGTAGGGTCATATTTTGGTCAGAGTTTGCCTGGTATGTATTCATCCCCTGCCACACACCTTAGCGGTGGGTTGCAAGGTACTGAAATACGAAATTAGACAAATCGTGACAGCCTCAGCTTCACCCAAGCTGTGTGGTTTCCTGGGTACCTTAATTTCCCAAGAAACCACTAACAGCAAAGGAAAAGTAACTGGCCACCCTTACTACGCCCATGTGTTACCCACGCCGTTGGACTTTCGGAATATTCGGTGAGCTCTTGCCTCACTTATAAAACCGACCTTCGGGTTCATGGGTTCTTCAGACGACCAGGTTTCCGAGCCATGAAATAAAATGTAGCGGCATAAAAGCGTGTTCACCTGTCACTTAATTCCCTAAATACTTAATATCCATTCCAGTAGATGGCTCTCCTTGTGAAATCTAATTCACTTATTTCATGAAACTGCAGGAGATGCCGCAACAGTAACTTTTAACAGTCATCTGATAATATGTATTCCAGTGCAGCAATTTCAGAGTGTAAAAATTATTCCTCTGGACCGGAATTCAAACCCGGATCCCTCGATGCCCGGCCGACTGCTCTGGAATTTGGGGACTTAAAATTAACAAGATGTTGTGACGAAATACCGTACATACTACAGGGTCGCACCCAAAAGTGGTAGGACTGATTTTCTCTGGCGCGAACGGAGCGGTGGAGGGGTGTCTGCCTGGCAGGGTAAGGTGCAGGGGGCTCTTAGCAACAGACCGACACCAACCTCAGTTGCCTGCGGGCTGTCGTTGAGTGAGGACACCGTTTTTAGTGAAGCAAGTTTTTTGTCCGCGTCGAAAAACAAAATGAATCTGAATTTAGAGCAACGTTATTCCGTAAAGTTTTGTGCGAAACTCGGGAAGACGGCAACTGAGACCCTCGATATGATCAAGCAGGCTTATGGGGACACTGCCTTAAGCCGTTCCACAGTATTTGAGTGGCACAAGTTGTTTAAAGAGGGTAGGGAGCTCATTGAAGACGACCATCGCTCCGGACGGCCGTCGATGGCAAGAACCGACACGAATGTGGACAGAGTGAGGACACTGCTGAACACAGACCGACGCTTAACCAGTGAAGAATTTGCAGACCAGTTGGGTCTGTCTGCATCCAACGTCCAACGCGTTATTTCACAGGATTTGGCCATGCTCAAGGTGTGCGCCAAGATGGTGCCGAAAATTCTGAGTGCCGACCAACAGGCAACGCGTGTGCGCATTTCCGAAGAAGTGTTAGCCAATTTGCACCGAGATGAAAATTGTTTGGACAATGTGATAACTGGTGATGAAACATGGGTTTTTCAATATGACCCCCAAACGAAAAGACAATCCGCGGGATGGCACACTTCCGCGTCCCCACGTCCAAAAAAGGCTCGCATGAGCAAATGAAAAATCAAAACGATGTTGATTGTGTTCTTCGACCGTCATGGAGTGGTTCACAAGGAGTTTGTCCCACCAGGGGAGACTGTGAATGCGAACTTTTACGTGCAAGAGCTCACCCGCCTCCGAGAACGCGTGAAAGGAGTCCGACCGGGCATCGCAAACTGCTGGGTGCTTCATCATGACAACGCGCCGTGCCATGGCGCGCTCGTCGTCAGACAGCTCCTGGCAAAATACGGCGTTGCCACGTAGCCGCACCCGCCCTATTCACCCGATCTGGCACCACCAGACTTTTTCTTCTTCCCCCTGATGAAAAGACAGCTCAAGGGACGACGTTTTGACTCGATAAAGGCCGTTCAAGAGGCTTCGACGAGGGTCATCAACGGCATCCCCAAAGAAAATTTCCAGCGGGCGTACGGGGAATGGGAGCAACGTTATACTTAGGGTGTAGCAGCTCAAGGAGCATACTTTGAAGATTATTAAGTCGATGTAAGTATATCGTCTATAAAATTCTAGTAAAAAAATCAGTCCTGCCACTTTTGGGTGCGACCCTGTACGTCACAGGAATTCGTAGTCGTTCGCGACGTGTCACAGTCCACGAGGCTAAAGCCAACTTTAAACACTTAGGTTGTTTTGACCTATTTACGATACTTATTTTACCTATTTTTACCTTTTTTTACTCATTCGCCTATTTCGAGTTGTGTCCTTATTAATTTACCCACCATCGTCTAAAAGAAAGCGTGATTAGGCGAAATCACCTAGGCCTCTAATTAAATTCTCCTATATGAGCCCATGAGTCTTAATGTTTCTTTAGACCTCTACCTTAATTTTCTTTTCATTGGCAGCCATTCCTTGCATAGAGTACTGATCGCACATCAGCACCGCAGTGACGCAACTATGGCACTTTGTCATACTCATCTTACTTGCCAAACATAATGCCCTAGTAACACTCGCCACACTTGCCTCGAATAACAGATCACTTGTCACACTAGTCTCATTCGCCGCTCTTTTCACACTCACAGTATCCATCACACTCGCCAAAATTGCCATCCTAACGACTCTTGCCACGCTCGTCACACTCGCAAAACACACACACATATCGTACTTGTAACGATTGTCACACTCGTGATACTTGTCACCCTTGACACAATCATCGCACTTGTCTATGTTTTTTCAACACATCCATAAAGAATAACTGATCGTAGCACTTTTCCACTTGATAAAAATATTTTTATTTACGACCGGGTTTCGATGTATTACATCATCATCAGGTAACCAACTGAAGTTGTGTTCAAGCTTATATACCTTCCGGAAGGGGTGGAGAGGGCGTGGTAGGAAACGAGGGGGGGGTTTGGAGAAGTGATCGTGTTGGGTGGATGGCGGCAGTCTCCAATAAACCATCGGTGGCCGGGACGGAACCAGGATCACTTCGAAGCCTAAAGACTATATACTGTGTGTGTTTTTTAACAAGGTCAATACGCTGTTTCCGCTATTTCTTGTAAATGTCTCCCTTGTCTTTCCCTTCACCCCCTTCCCCTCCTTTTCCCCCCCTCTCCAAACCCCCCCCTCGTTTCCTACCACGCCCTCTCCACCCCTTCTGGAAGGTATATAAGCTTGAACACAACTTCAGTTGGTTACCTGATGATGATGTAATACATCGAAACCCGGTCGTAAATAAAAATATTTTTATCAAGTGGAAAAGCGCTACGATCAGTTATTCATTATGTTCGACTTCCACCACATCACGCCTGAAGCTACTCAATTTACATCCATAAATATTTTAGTTTTTATGCGCGATGCTTCATAATGATTTCGCTGCTTCTCTGTCTACTGGAAGAGCCTCCCTCATCCTTCCCGACTTGCATTTGATCTCCTGCGAGCCTTACGAGCGGAGAAAATAAAGAAGTGGGAGACAAAATGCGAGTTGCAGTAAATTTTTCTCGTTTTCCGTGGGCTCTCGGGATGGAAAACCGCATCCACAGATGGACAAATTGCCTTCCCTCACGTAATGCTCACACACTCGTTTCGGTCGCCCAAGCTCCTTCCTCTCTTCTACGCCTGCGGGACAGACCGATTTGCCGCGAAGTCAGGGTACCCATCTCCTCTCTGCATATGCCCCCGAGACATCGTAACGCAGCGCCCTCGTCCCCCACCACCACGCGGTCAGGGGGGAGATTTAAGGGCGCCCCTGAGTTATTGGGGTCTACCGCTCGCTTCCATTCTCCTCCTCCTAACCCCATACGACCCCTTAAATAAAGTCCTCCTTCCTCTTCCCCTTTGAAAAAAATAGAAACTAGTTCACGTCCGTAGTTTTTACATTTTTATTATACAAGTGTGCTTTAAGGTGACCTTTCGAAGGTGAGCACCACCAAACCAGAAAGGAATAACATAGGTGTAACCATAGCAGCACTACTGGTGTACCCATGACAGCAGAAAGCTATATAACTTCGCTTTTGTTGTATTTAAAAAAAAGAAACTCGACACTGCGGTACCTACAAGATCGATTTCCTGGTCAAAATATTAAAGTAAGGAGTCTTGCCAGTCTTCTCTACACCTTCACTTTGTCAGCTGACAAGAGATGTCGAATTAAGTTTAAAAATTCATGACATAACAGGTATTTTAAGTTAATTTTGTAACTATATTACTTAGTTTACTCTTAAGCACTGACTATTTAGATAAATTATTTATTAACTCCTTTAAAACGACGTAAATAGCTCCAAATATTCACAAGTTGAACGATATAAATGTTTTTACGATCAGGTTCCATTGTACTATAATAAATGTTCTACAAAAGTAGTACACGTACGTATTTTCATTCACATGATATGTTGAACAAAAATTTAATCTTACGTAACGTAGTTAATTAATGCTTATAGTAGTAAATTCATTTATATTAATTGCAGAATTGCGTCTGCGACAGTCGTTGCAAGCGGAAGCGTGTTCAGTTCGCATACCCTTGCCTTTGATGATGAAGAATACACGCCGAGGATGTTTTTTTTCATATTGCGGAACAGGAAGAATGAGTCCAGGTTATAGGTTATGGGATGAATGCGCAACACGCTTCACATTGATTTTCCGCAATGACATTCGTGATGTGCTGGGTCGAGTACTTGCGTAGTGCAGTATCCAGCCTGTTGCTTTGAAATGTGTCTTCTCGCGATTGATATGGCCTTGGAAAATTTGCTCTACCTATACCTACATTTAATCTACATATATATATATATATATATATATATATATATATATATATATATATTGTTTCTATGTACTGTTTATATATACTGTTTCACCCACCTTTGGTGGGTGAAACAGCCCCCTGACGCCATCTCTTGGCTGAAAGAATCGGGGCGCTTGGCGACATATTAGACCCACGGATCTCAGGGTAAATTGACTATCCTCGATAGCTGCCTCGATAGCAGGACGTGCCTGTGTTCACCGAGTGTCTAAAATTCGCCGGCGTCCGAGGCTTCGGCCGCCGGGGTTTGGAGAGCGGCACTGCCGGAGTCTCTCGGAAATCGAGGTTCCGATCGTGTTTTGTTTCGAGCGGCGGTTGACCGCCTAGTTCATCAAGAAGCGTGCAGTTTGACTCTCGACTTCTTCCGCCGGAAAGGCCGTACTTTTGTTTTGTTTACTGGATCAAGACTGACCTTGACTCCTGGTGTAGAGCTTAGGCTCCTTTTTATTTGCTACCGCCGGGTGCGTGTGGCGGGGAGGGAGCGTTCGTGAGTGTTTTTTTTTCTTTCTTTCCTTCTTGGAGTGCTTTCAGTGCGCTCTTCTTCTTTTCTTGGCGCTGGCGTGCTCCATTTGATTTCTTTCAAAATGGTCGTACGTCGCGTAAACACGCTCGCCTTGCAAGTTGATGAAAAGGCGAAGCCCCCTACTCCGTTGGAGGTCCACCTCTTTACACTAGAGTCGCTGGGCCTCACACCCGAAGAGATTGTGGCGATCCAATTTGGATATAACCGCCATTTGGTATTCCTGAAGTTGGCAACTGAAGCTACTATGAAGAGGATTCTGGATAATATCCCACGAAAACTACCGTTTCCATCCAAAATTGATCCGAGGACGACGATTACCATTGACGAGACCTCCGGTAGCCCTTGTAATGTCAGGGTTCTATGTCTCCCCGTGGAGACCCCATTGGAAGATATAACAGGCGAGCTTCAACGTTTTGGAAGAATCCATCGCTCGTGGGAGAACAGGTGGGAGGGCGACAAATTGGCACGCGTGTTGACAGGTACGAGAGTGGTGCGGATGACGGTCGAAAGAAATATCCCCTCGTACCTCCACATCGGCGGCAACCGGGCCATCATCATCTACGAGGGTCAGCGCCGCACCTGCGCCCGTTGCAACCAAGAAGGCCACGAGCGCAAGACCTGCCCTCGGAACCAGGGAGGGAAGAGCTATGCGGAGGCAATGTTTTTGGCCTCCAATCCGAACACCGCCGAAGAGATAGATGAGCCCGAGATGGCTGTGGAGGAGAGGGCGCGGTCCCTGATACTTATCGAGGGTGCGCCCCCAGCTGTTCCCGCCGAACCCCCGCATCCCCCTCCACTCGGAGGGAAATTTCAGAGGGAACGAAAGTCGTCAACGGAAGAAAGGGATCCGAAGAAGAAGAGGACGGACGACATTGCACTGCTGATTTCGAGCATTGATCAAGCTGCGGTCCCTACCAGCTCGGATACACACTCACGACCACCAGCCCCTATCTCCGTGACCCCGTCAAAAGAGGACAGATCATCCTGCGTCCTTCCTTTCTCTGGCCACGCCAACGATGCGTTCTTCCCGCAATCCTTGCTTCACGGGCTTCCAACTCCCCGAGAATCACGGGTGACAGCGGGGGAGGATGTATCCGATTACGACTGTCCCCCTTCCTCAACGGCGGGCCCCTCGATTACGGTGTCACGGAAAATCAAGAAAGTATCACCGGCCGCGGAAGTTGACACATGTACCAGCAAAACCTTGTCGACGTCAACAATCCCAGACATTCCATCCTCATTCTCCTTTGAGGACAGCCAAGGTGTCGACGATCTTCCCAGGGCTCCTCTAGAGGCGGACCAATTCGACCGATCTCCTCTAATTTCTCCCGATGGGGCCCCTTCGGCAGAAGACCACCAGTCCGCCACCCCGCCCCCCCCTGAGGCCACCTCCTGGGCTGGGACGGCCCACAGCTCTGCTCGCTCGAACAGGGCCCCCCGTGGAATGCCGCCGAGTAACCAGCTCTTCGTAGAGACCACGGCTGGGTCTTCCTCTTCGGACGAGGTCGGAAGGGAGGTATGCGGTGACAACTCGAGACCTCGATCGTCGACCCGTCGGACGAAGCGTCCCGGGAAGCGGCGAAGCACTCGTCGCCCGGGTTCGAGCCGCGACCGAAGCGACGTAAGCCATGACCAGGACTCTGGTAAGTGATGTCCGGTGCCCATAGCTGTCCTCTCATTCCACCAATGAATATTATTTCGCTTAATATTGCTGGCGTTTATAGCGCTTTAAAAATTGCAGTCCTCCAACGTTTTTTCCGCGACCTTAGGGCTGATGTAATCCTCCTTCAAGAGGTAAAGGAGGACATAGTCTGGGATGCGAACATCTTTCAGGCTATCGGCAATTTCGCCGAAAGTCATTCTGGCACCACCACCCTAGTCCGAAATGGCATTCCGTTCTCTCATGTTCGCCGCCACCCCTCGGGCCGAATAACGTCCGTTATCGTGAATGGTATCCATATCACAAACCTTTACGCTCCCTCCGGTGAGCGCGCGAGGGCAGAGCGCGAAACATATTTCAATGAACTTCTCCTCCCCTACCTGTATTCCTTCTCGGGGAAGGCCATATTGGGCGGAGATTTTAACACTATCTACCGCCGAGAGGATAGTGCCTCGAACAGGGATAACGTGACATACTATCCAAGCCGGGCGCTCTCACTGATGCTCGACTCCATTGGAGCGATTGACGCAGTGCGTTCTTATTGCGCCGGTCCCGCCCCTTTCACGCGATCAGGGCCTAACTCTCGGACGCGGATTGACTACCTCTTCGTCTCGACATCCCTAAAGAATGATGTCCAGACAGTGGACACCCTCCCGGTGTCCTTCTCTGATCACTGCGCAGTGATCATGAGAGTTACGTGCCCGGACACAACCCCGGGCGCGCACGTCCACCGCTGCGGCTCCGTGTGGCGCATGGACCTCCGCGTGTTGGAGGACGCGACTCGTCGTGATTCTATCCGCACCCGGGTGTGTGCACTGATCGCGGCACTCCGCCCCGGTGCAAACCTCGCTCTATGGTGGGACGAGGTTTTCAAACCCCGCATTGTCACCCACATCAAAAGGCAAACTTTCGAGTGGCGTAGGGAAAAGAACTACACCATCTCCTTCTACCGCCGAGCGCTGGAAGAGCTCCTGCGTAAGGATGTGGCGCCGGAGGGTTTCCACGCCCAAGTGTCGTCCCTAAAAAAAAATTATCCTTGGCCACGAGCTCCAAAAATACGCTCCCCAACAGTGGCAAAAAGAACTGGACACGGATAAAGGGGGCCCCCTAACGCTATCTGAGCTTCGGCGCTGGATGAAATCCAACTCTGGCTCCGATATAGACAGAATCCCTGTCAGAGAATCTGCCGCCGGTGACACCAACCTCCTTAAGGAAGCGGGCCGGCACTTTCAAAACACCTTTAACAGGTATCCTCCATGGAAGGAGGGAGACGCACCCCCTCTCCCCCCTCTCCCTACGCTTCCCACAGATCAAAAAGACGATTTTTGTCGAGACATAAGTTCAGACGAACTGGACTGCGTCTCCTCCATGTTCCCGAAGGGCAAAGCACCCGGCTTGGACGGCCTACCCTTTGAATTTTATCTAGCGTACTGGGATGTTTTAAAACCTATTTTAACCCACCTTTTTAACTGCATTTTAGCTAGCGGCTCTCTGACTGCAAGTCAGAGGACCGCCGTGATAACGCTTATACCAAAGAAGACGCGGCCAAAGTCGTTCAACGACTTCAGGCCAATCGCCCTTTTAAACGCAGACTATAAAATATTGGCGCACGTCCTACGATGTAGAATGACGGCTGCTGCCGACATCGTCCTCTCTCCATCCCAGTACGCCGTGTCGAAAACGCGAAACATTTTCGATGCAGCACTTTTAATTCGCGACATCATTTTTTCCGCCCCCTTGTATGGCGATCGTTTTTTATCACTGGTGGCTATCGATCTTGAGAAAGCATTTGACCTGGTCCGGATCGAATGGATTCTCACCGTGCTCAAGAAGATGGCCTTCCCCGAGTACTTCATTCGTGCCGTATCAACGATGTATAACGGAACATACTCTATAATTAGGATAAACAATGCCACATCGCCGCCCATCCCCGTCAGTAACTCCGTTCGGCAGGGCTGCCCACTGTCAATGCTGCTGTTCGCCCTTGCCTTAGACCCCATACTCAGACGACTACAGAGCAGTGGAATCGGGGTACGTCGTCACGGCGCCGTCTGCCTGGGCGTCGCATACGCTGACGACATAACGCTCTTCGTAGACGACCCGTCCCACATGGCCCTAGCCCACGACATATTAACGTCATACGAGCAGGGTGGTATCTTCCTCAATAACCGGAAATCCGGGTTTTTGCTGCTGAAGGGCGACCGGCCCTCGACCTCCATCGGTTGGTCAGAAGCGCCCTCGCTCAAAATCTTGGGGTTCTGGTGGGAGAGGGAGTTGGCTCCCACGATTGAGCGAAACTGGGGAATTATTGACCATCATGTAAAATGGAGTGTTGGAAAGCTTTCACTCCCTTCCCTCCCGATCGTGACCCGCGTCCGCCTCCTCAACCAGATTGTCTTCCCAAGGATATGGTATGTGGCCCATCTATGGCCCTTACCCACTAAATACAACGCATACTTTATTAGAGTGTCCAACCAAATGATCTGGAATGGCTACGTAAAGAAAGTGTCCCGAAACCAGCTCTATGGCCCGTTCGAGCAGGGTGGTCTCAATTTAACCGATACAGCTCTAAAGGCGAAGGTTGTCTATGCGAAGCTTAGCCTGCGCATCCTCGGCGGTGACGACGCGTGGCGCAAGGCACTCCTCAAGGACGCGTGGCAGGAACTCGCGCGCGACGTATGCCACCGGAGGGCATTTGATGAAACGAAAAAAGTCGCTTCTCTCCTGCGAGATGGAGAAGCAATTCGAGTGAAGACCCTGTATGTCAGAGCGCTTACCGAGCAGCAACAAAATACATCGAAAAGAACGATTTCTTGGAAAAACTGGGCGACCAGCAGGGCGAACGATGAGGCACGTAGTGGAATGTTTAACCTAATCGCGAACACAGTCATGACGAGGGAAGTGAGGCACCACCTTCGGCTAGCCGATTCGCCCCTTTGTCCGTCATGCGGTCGAATAGACAACGTCGCGCATCTCATCCTTGGATGCAACGATAAAATCAGAGAATGGGAAGCTCTAAAAAAGATCTATAAAACCTGGGACGTGTTCGGTGGTGGTGCCATTACCGACATGAATCTGATCACCTTGAACTTTCGGCTCTTTCCGAGCTTTAAATCCTTCATAATGACCACCCTAATCGTGGAATTCACACAGATGAGAACCGCGAATAAACACTCCGCTAAAGGCATGCAAGCATTGGTGGAACGGATGTGGCTGCCCCCGGTACCGGACACACTTCGTCCGTGGTTAAAAAGTTGTTTTTCTGAATAACTGTGCTTCAAAGCTCTCAATAATCCCAACCAAATCTAATGTTCCGTTGCTAATCCAAATATTTCCTTCTATATTTTGTGAACCCTGCCTTTATTATTTCCTTCAACAGTATTGTTCATGGTCACAATTGTTTAATGCAATGTATATGAATTTATGTCTATGTAAGTGTGTAACCATAGTAGGAAAAAAAATACTCTGTAACCATAATCTGTAAGCTGACAATGTGTACAATGTAAACACTAGCAGTGTAACATACTAGACCGAATAAAACTAAATTGAACCATAGCTCAAGTGGTTAAGAGCATCCGCCCGGCAAGTGGAAAGATCCGGTGTTCGAGTCCCGGTTGAGGAAATATTTTTACTCTTGTGATCCGTTCGATTCCGCCTTCCCCACCTCTATTGTGTTCGTCCTTTATATGTGTTCCTATCCCTTTTCCTTATATCTGTTTCTGTATATATGAGTATTTATTCGCCGTTTGGCGGGATTTCGTGTTTGAATGTGTATTTGGCCAATGTGGCTCATCTCTTTCTTCTGGCTATGCGTGCCACGAAACGCACTGTTCCTTTCCTGTATGATGTTGTATGAATTCTAACCCACTGTCCTTTCCTTTCCTTGTGTATTGTCTATTTCTCCTTTGGTGGGTGAAACAGCCCTCTGACGCCATCTCTTGGCTGAAAGAATCGGGGCGCTTGGCGACATATTAGACCCACGGATCTCAGGGTAAATTGACTATCCTCGATAGCTCAAGTGGTTAAGAGCATCCGCCCGGCAAGTGGAAAGATCCGGTGTTCGAGTCCCGGTTGAGGAAATATTTTTACTCTTGTGATCCGTTCGATTCCGCCTTCCCCACCTCTATTGTGTTCGTCCTTTATATGTGTTCCTATCCCTTTTCCTTATATCTGTTTCTGTATATATGAGTATTTATTCGCCGTTTGGCGGGATTTCGTGTTTGAATGTGTATTTGGCCAATGTGGCTCATCTCTTTCTTCTGGCTATGCGTGCCACGAAACGCACTGTTCCTTTCCTGTATGATGTTGTATGAATTCTAACCCACTGTCCTTTCCTTTCCTTGTGTATTGTCTATTTCTCCTTTGGTGGGTGAAACAGCCCCCTGACGCCATCTCTTGGCTGAAAGAATCGGGGCGCTTGGCGACATATTAGACCCACGGATCTCAGGGTAAATTGACTATCCTCGATAGCTCAAGTGGTTAAGAGCATCCGCCCGGTAAGTGGAAAGATCCGGTGTTCGAGTCCCGGTTGAGGAAATATTTTTACTCTTGTGATCCGTTCGATTCCGCCTTCCCCACCTCTATTGTGTTCGTCCTTTATATGTGTTCCTATCCCTTTTCCTTATATCTGTTTCTGTATATATGAGTATTTATTCGCCGTTTGGCGGGATTTCGTGTTTGAATGTATATATATATATATATATATATATATATATATATATAGAGTAAATGTAGGTATAGGTAGAGCAAATTTTCCAAGGCCATATCAATCGCGAGAAGACACATTTCAAAGCAACATGCTGGATACTATGTATATATTAAATATATATATATATATATATATATATATATATATATATATATATATATATATATATATATATATATATATATATGTATATACGTAAAACGCTTGGACGGCAAAATAGAATACAAAATAAAATAGAGAACACGTAAAAGGACCCTCACATTTTAGATTATTTGAGCTTTCGGCTTTCTCCTAGGCCTTCTTGAGGTCAAGCTTAAGCTTTAAACTTTCTGAAATTTGAGGGTCCTTCTAAGTGTCTCATGGAAATATATATAAGGAAAAGAGATAAGAACACAATACAATTAAAACTAAATGAAATAATAACAAAATGTCGTTCGGCGGGCTTTCGTGTTTGAATACATGTGTGTATCTATGTATGCGTGTGTATATATATATATATATATATATATATATATACATTTTCGGAAGATTTCGATATTACTGATATCGGAAAATGTTCGATAACACTGATAATAGGAAAAATTCAATTCCATCTTACAAAATTATTATAAAATATGTATTTTTTGTATTTCCATATTGATACTTGTCGTGTAACCCTATACCAAAATAAATATGTTCGTCATCGATATAAAATCGATGACGAAAATATTCCCATTGAAAGAGATTGGGAATCGATTATTAATTCAGAACCTATTGCAATCAACTTTAATCTGTATCGTTGCCAAATGGAAACTGAAAAGTTTAGCTAATGTCATTTATCTTAGCTTTATCACATCCATTGCTTTGCTGTAGGAAAAAGCATTTGAATATGAAAATCACGGTTCATATGAGAATATTGTAAATGCAACTCACACTGAAATGTCTTCTGCGAAACGCCTGATGCGATTGATTTCTGATGCATGGTGCCATGTGTTTATGAATAATATCATTACTCAGGTATGGGACATAGCAACGTAGCGATGCCCTAATCTAATCCGTGTTGCCAAATTGAACTGAATACGAATCGTATATTTTTTATAATTTCCTATGTTGAATATTAATACGGATATGTGTTGTGTCTCAATTGTCATAATTATGAAAATTAAGCAGTTTTCAATTCAATTTAGTCGAATCCGACCTTCCAATTCGTTGCTTTGTGAATATAAAAATTTATATGCATACGATTCGTAGGCATATAAAAATTATTTACGCTACACACATTTGACTTTTTTTAACGAAATCCTCAAATTGCAATCAAAAAGTCAACGAGAGTGAACACGTTCGTTTCACATGCCGACGTTTCAAAGCAAATTTCCATTAAAATATTGATTTAAATGTCATCACTAATGTCAAAGGTTGAAAAAAATTACGAGTCTTGGTTTTTTTCCTGGACATCAATCTACATGTGATACGCCCCCATCCATCTCTCCAATCCATTTTACTCACTGCACTTGGCACTTTAAATCGATACCTGCTTAATAGTAATTAATCCTTGGCCAACTCCTGTGATTCTTCCGATATGGTTCACAATGAAGAAAGAAATTGATGAATGATACGCTACGGAAAGGAGTGAAGCTGAAGATTGGTGAACACTTTAAATACGGAATTGTTCGCAGTGAGACCTCACTTTATAGACAATGAGACGAGCGTCGATTTTGAGGCTATTTTAAGGTGTAAAAGCGTGGTGAAGGATGGAGACAATAAGTCAAACAGGGAGGATGCTGTCAGGGAAAATATGAAAAGGGCAGGAAAAAAAGTCTTGGAGGAAACATAAAGATAAAAGGTCGAAAGAAAGAGTACATAACTATCGAATTGGGTTAAAGTTCGTCCCAAAAGGGAGAGTATTAAGTAAGCGATGGATAGGAATGAAGAGAATATGATTTTTGAACAAAAAATAATGAAGATGTTAATTTAGGTCACATGGTAGGAAATTAAAAAAATACGCAAAATGTACAAGACTTGTCATAAAAATAAGCGGTCTTTTTCATCGTCTTTTTAGACTCAAAAGGCGTTATCCACAGAGAGACAGGGCCTCATGGACAGTCAGCGAACAGTAAGTTTAACGTGGAAGTCCTCGAAAGGCTGCGTCAAAGAGTGGAATGCGTCAGGAAGGAGATCTTCGCCAACTGGAGGCTACACCATGACAACGCGCCTTTCCCATTAAGCCTTCCTAGTGACCGAGTACCTGGCGAAGCACTAGATGGCAGCACAACCGCAATTTTGGCACCGCCGAACTTCTTTTTGTTCCCAAGAATAAAAATTAGCTTGAAAGGCAACCATTTTGGAACGCCGGATAACGTCAGAGGGGCCGTGAGGAGGTGCCTGAACGAAATTCCAGTCGACGCCTTCCAGGAAGCGAACGGAGACTGGTAGAGAGACACTGGCATCGGTGTTCTGATGCATAAGGGTACTATTTTGAAGAATTTTAGTAAATTTTTTACTTTGATCTGCAACAGATTTTGCCCGGATTTATTCCAACTATTTTTTTAGAGATACCAAATAATTTCTTCCTCGCTTAGTTCCATCATAAAAAGGGTATTCACTATACCTCCCTCGGCCTCGCTTCACCAACATTTTCCCATCTAGTAGTACATCACAGCCTTCCGTATCCCATTACGTTTCTTTACGTTTTCTCAGTATCTCTCCTTTATCCAATTTTAATTTCTACCAGCCAGCAACCCCCAACTCTCCTCTCCAACCAAACGTAAAAATTATTTTGTTTTCCATTCCGTCCATTAAAAAATGAGTAATTCCGTCCACTTTGATGTTTCACGTGATTGAAAATTTTCATTAAAAGAAAAAATTTGTATTTTGGAAGATTAAGTAGGGCAAAAAACATGTTCTGGCAAGCTTAAAAAATACATAGATGCTCGACTACGGATACCTGTGAAAAGAGTATGTACGTTACTTTTTGTCACTTCTTGTTACTTTCAATGCTACCATTTTTTTTATCATAAGAGGACGCCTCGGTAGCTTCATTGACTTAATCAATCGGCCGGAATTCGGAGAATCTCAGGTTCGGATAACGGTTACACTTTGAAATAATTTCAATGGACTGTTTTAAACTTTAAGCTCTATAACCTAAAAAACGAAGGCATGAGTAAAGACCATATTTTCGCTTTCGCATATTAAAATTAACTCTGGAATTTAAAATAATTTGTAAAAAAATATGAAATTCGCAAAATGTTTTCCAAGCCCTCAACTTTCATCATATCGTCAAGTGGATTCTTTCGTTTATTAATCAAAACACTTTAAACTAATATGGAAGTACTTTAAACAAGCTTTCATTCGAATATGTTTCATAAATATGACCGCTAAGCAAGGAGTCAACAAGCCGTGAACTTAGCGTTTGGGTATATATGATTGAATTTGGATTTTTTAATTTTTTCGACTGGCAGGAACATTCAAAGTACTTGCAAATTGTGTAGCATGATGCAGTGAGGTATATAAGGTTGTATAAAATATTTATATTTATTTCATATAAATATTCGATCCCTTAACTAACACGGCAACTACTTTTAAGAAAAGATGTATATAATAATTTGATTAATTTGTTGTGCAACATTGTATGTAACAGCTTAGTTTTGATTTTATTTCTTGTTGATTTGGGAAACTGATATTAATGAGATAGGGATTTTCTTTTCTATTTGCGTTAGAAATTGGCGTTTTGAAGTTTCCTTTAAGTGCATCGTTTTTTTCCTGACTGATTTTATTTTTTTATCTTTTGTGATATTAATTGTATTTGAGACGCCGTGTTATTTTTCCAAGGCAAGTTTGATTGTATTACATGGGACTTGTGTGCCACCTGACATTTTCTATCTGCACGTGTGAGTTTTAATAATAATACATAATTAAAAATGATTCATAATTACTAAAGATTACAGTAGTGTTTTTACGTATACCGTTAAGGATGATACTTACATAAACATACAATAAACATACATGCATAAAAACAATAAACGAATATAATATTGGGTGTAACAATTACTCACCATCTATCCGGGGGAAAGCACATACGAGAAATATGCGGTCGTGCTAATAAAAAAATTGAGATTTGTAAAAAGAGTGCTGGGTAAATGTGACGAAAAAGTGAAGAAACGATGTTTTCTTGCCCTAGTCAGTCCTAGCCTCACCTAGAGTATGCTATCAGTATATGGGATCCTCAAGAGATAAATTTGATTTCGGAATTAAATCGAGTTCAGCGGAGGGGGGCTAGATTTGTCAAGAATTGTTATGACCAACGCAGTAGCGTTACTACTTTGCTAGAAAATTTAGGCTGGGATTCCCTTTCACAGCGGCTTTTATAATATAGATTTAACTTATTAAAAACATTTAAAGTTGGGTCCTTTTCCGATGACATCAAGAACATAATACGAACCCCAACGTATTACGGGCGGAGGGATCACGAATATAAGATTAGAGAGATAGACTGCAGGACTGACAGGTTTAAATGGTCATTTTTTCCAAGAACAATAAGAGACCAGAATGCTTGTAATCGAAATCCGCCACTAGTCGGCTTGACATAATAAGTATTAATCTACAAAGTAGCGACTGCGCATGGAAACACCAGTATATTTATTAATTTTTTGCAGGTTCCCCCCCACCTTTCCCCTTCCATTTGAAAAACCCTAACCCCCTCAACCCTTAACCTTTCCTCCTGGTGCTGTACCCCCTGCCACACACCTTTTTGGTGGCTTGCAGGGCATTGATGTACCTCGGGCATAGAGGTAAATTTAAGATAATTTATTAAACTTAGATGGAATAGAAGGACGTATCGCGAAATTGAAATTCCCGCTGTCTGGAAATTTTTAATTGTTTGGTTATAATAAAACAATAATTACAAAATCTATTGCCAAATAATACATTTTTTACTAAAAAAGAACTTAAGATTTAAATCATTATTTTCCTTATCCATTTATATAAGAATACATCTGTTCCATGAAATCTAATTATTAACAGATCGCATTCATTTTAAATAATTACTTTTAAACTGAGAAAAGATAATAAAAAATGTCAAACGAATTGAATAAACACGACCTTACCTCTAGGTTCGTGTTTTTGTCTTTAATAGGTTTCATACTTTTTTAATAAAATTCTAACTGATTCAGTCTCTTTTATTTCCCTAAGCAATAAGGAAGAACATATGCTATTTACAAAAAACGAAAATATTATGTTACTATTTTAAGTAATATTAGGTGTAAAATGGAAATAAAAGCCTTCATTTATTATTATTCCCATTTACTATTTTTCTTTTACCCTACTTGCTTTTTATCTCCATCATATTTTAATTATTCTCTTCCCGTTTTGAAGAGTCTATGTTACAATGTCCTTGAGGGAGAAACACTGAAAAATTATTGCGGAGAGTTATTTTAAGTTCATTTGCTGTGCGCGTAAAGTAATACTATCCAAAGTCGATTATTTTTGAGAAATTAATTTTTTTTCATAACTATCATATTAAACTTTTCCCATGATATATCTTTTAAATGTCGAAAGCCCAACAAAGATTTGCCCAAATTTTTCTTCTCGGTATGATCAATTATCAACGTAACCATGGAACCTATCGACTATTGATTACACCTCGGAATAAGTCCGAGAAAATATTTTTGAAAAATAGATAAATACACGTGACGTTCACTCTATCCAGCGGTAGTAGATTCCACAAAGTCTTTAAACCACCCTCAACAGCATCCAGATTGGCAGTCTCCGACGAGTCTTTCCCTACGCTTCGCTTCAACCGACCAATGACCGTCGAAGTGAACCCTAATGCGCTTATCCGGCATTTCACCATTTCACCCTCCTCTTCCTGTTTACTAATGGCGAGAGAACATTTATCGGGGCCTCCCTTCGAAAGCTAAGTGTTATGACCAAAGACGAAAACAATAGCTTTCCAACATACCTAATAATTTTTCGACAAGCCTCAACCCTCCCCTTCAATTTAAATATGTTTTGCTTTGAACTGGCAAAGGACCCCATCCATCGGACGTAACCTTAATAGACGTAAAAAAACGTGTCCCCACCAATCCTCGCGACAGAAAACAAACGTGGAGAGGAAGTGCGATTTTAATTCGCGCGAACGAACATCGCTTCCCTGTTCATGCTTCCCGACATACGGGAAATATCGAATCTCATTCACAAATACGCTGACCTCATGGGCAGAAGGTACCAGATACGGACGAGAACAATTTGGGTAACTGATACCGAGAGTAAATGATTAGGTACGTAGGATTATATGAAAGGTGCAGTATGTGTGCATATACGAGAATACATACATATATATATATATATATATATATTATATATATATATATATATATATATATATATATATATATATATGTATATACTATATATGTATATATGTATATATATATATATATATATATATATATATATATATATATATATATATATATATATATATATATACGATACATTTCTTTGTCTCTCCTAACAAATAGCAACCTGGCATAAAATAATGCAATATTGCCCCTTAAATTCCACAAACTCTCTTACTCCCTTCATCGAGTTCAAGTTATCACAAACCTCAGCAATTAATCGCGCCTCAAAATTCTCTGCATCTACATATCTTTCCTGCCTCCTTTTGATTTCACCTAAAAATTCCTCTCCACTCCCCTCATTCCGTGCTTATTACTTCCTTGTCTGTTTTCCCCTCTGTCCATTCCCCTTTACAATCCTTCTCAACAAACGATTTTCAAAAGCGTCCAATCCACGCCTATCATCCTGCTTCAATGACCACGTTCCCGCGCCGTTAAATGCCACGCCCAAAATTAAAGTTTTCAATTATCTTCTCTCAACTTCCTCACTACACTGTCATCAATTATTTCCTGCTTTTGAAAGATTCTAAACATAATTCTGCTTATTATAATCTTACCGTTTTTAAAGTTCGTTCCAAAAACTTCCGAGATGGTCAACTGTTCCACCTGCTCTAGGCTATGCACTCGTGTTTCAATATTTAATTTAGCTCTCCCCATTCTCAAAAACCTCGCACTCTTTGTTACTTTGAACGTTTCATTCCTATCTCGTTCTTATCGTAATGTCTTTCTAATACGCTCGTCAATACTTGCAGCGACTCGGATGCCTGCCAGACTAATTCTTGATCACACGCAAACCAGACTGACATTTTCGACACTTTTGGTATTTTTCTCTCTTGTTTTTCTCGATTTTTCGATTGACGACGTCGTGACGTGATGGTTTTAAGTTCACTCGACAATAACGACAGGGGACGCGGCGATCGAGAGATATTGTTTTGTTCATTTGTTTGTGTTTCGACAATTGATACGTCCAGCGGATCAATCCGTCATTACGAAAAACAAAAGAGAGTGATTTTCCCGAAAAATAATCGGAAGAGGCGTTAAGCTGAGGCATAAAGCAAAAGTCGCAAACGGGTAATTTAAAGGGAACATAGATCAGGGGACGAATCCTAATTCGTTCGATCGTCGCTTAGCGAATGAGAGGGATAGATTAATTTAATTCATGCACTTTAGTAGATTCTATTACATTATATCTTCCAATCTGAAAACAATTCAAAGGAAACATATATGTTAACAAGCCTAAATGGGTTGGACGTGAAAAAATAGGTTTCGGCATTTCCAGACTGTGTAATGGATGCTGGGTTCTTATGTTGGCATTCACACATAAGCGTATGGGGAGGACAGTTCCGTTCCCTGTCCCTCCTGTGGTTTCCCTGGAACATCTAGTACCCAAAAAACACAGCATGAGTGAGACTTAGGGAGGCGTCAAACAGAAATAAATCCCCGTTTTTTCGTGAGGGTAGTCCAGCTTCCTACCCAATGGAAAACCACTGCCATTTGCATAAAAACATTTGTTTAAGACTTAAACATTAAATCTCCGCTGATTCCAATCGAAAGACATGCTCACGGTAAGTATAACTAACTATAACTTGGACATATTACGCGAATATTAACGTTTCTGGGATATCATCAGGACAATAACTTAAATATTTTCTTTCCCCATTATCTTTCCTTTGTTCTGTGGGATCTGCACCTTCTGAACTCTGACCTCCCCATATTCCCGCTTCCATTTCCTTGTACCATCATCCCTATCCGTGAATATCTCCTATGTTATCCTTATTTGGTAGTCTACCGCTTAAAAAAGGTTTTCAATAGACATAGGAAGAATATCGCTACATTTCCTAACCTCATCAAGCAAGACACAACTGGACGCTTTATGCTTGCAGTCGTTTTACCTGCATTAGAACCCTTTCTTTCAGCAGAATCTACATTGCTGATCTTTTGAGCATCAGTCTATCAAAAACTGTTTTTCTCTCTTCGGCTCTTGGTGATGCGAACTTCGCCGACTAGTTTTTTTTAAACACATATTCCAAGATATTTACTGAGCCTTCACTAAATTTTTCACTCCATTTTTTAAAGTAGACCTAACATCTTCGAGCTTCGCTAACTAATTTACATCTACACATCTTACATCTTTAAGTCTACACATCTTACAAAATATTTTCTGAACCTTCACTGAATACTTCACTCCGCTTTTTAAAGTAGTCCTACATTTTTTTGCAGCATCCTCCACCAGCAGACGATTTTTATGACTTATAACATTCTGAAACCTACCTTATATATAAATAAAGCTTTTTTTGGTTTAGTTTTCTTCCAACGACTCTCCAGAATTCGTATTGTTCATTTTCAAATTGTTTTCTACTTACATCATTTGGGTATGCATTTCTCATATATCCTAATTTATATACCATTTATATCTCTTGATTTATTCCTTTATTAACATGATGTGCAGACGCCTCAAGTCTCAATGCTGAAACAGACTTCAGAATACTCAGCGAAAAACTGTTCTTTAATTCCGCACGCATTCCAATACCCTTTATCCCGTCCAACATTCCTTATCCCATTTCCACCCCTTCTTCGCTTGCCCATTTACCTTCCCTAGTCATTTTCTCTACGCATGCCAATCTCCAGCATGAGTCACACAAGGCTATCATTCTCTGACCTTTTTCTCTCATGCCCAACGCTCTCTCGTTTATCATAGTCCATCAATTATCTTTCTAACCATTTCTTCCTGTACCCTTTAGATATCTCTAAAAATACCGTCCCTCCTCCCCTTTTACCTTCCCGATTACTTATTTTTTTCATTGGCATCCATTCCAGCTTGTTAGTTCTTATGCATACCGACATTTCAAAAGGCCCCTATCTACGCCTATCGTCCTACTTCAAGGACCGTCCCACCAAGGGCCTTACAAAACCATGATCCATATTAAAATTTCGACGAGCCTTTTCTTAACATCCTTACTCAACGTCCCTGTCATCAATAATCTTCCTCATTGTGAAAGTTACTTTGCCTAACGCAATTCTTCTAAAATGGCACAGTTTCAGTCGTAAAATGATGGAAATCATTCATGATGAAATAAGACACTTTGCTATTCATAAAATTCTTTTTATTACGACCTAGGTATCCTTACAGCGTAACATCTTCCGCGTAACACCTGATGTTAGTCCATAACAAACCCTAGGCCGCAAAAAAAATTCTATGTTGAAAAGAAAGGTGTCTTCTTTTAGCAATTTTTCTTCTTAAACCCGTAATACATTCACCATCAATAGTGCAGAAAACGGATCAAAATTAAACTAAAAAAAATTAGACTGGACGCGGAATTACTTCTGAAGATCATTCCATCGATTTATTTGCAATTGTGTTTTCGATTAGAAAATATGAAGAACATATTAGGTGATTTTTTCCAGGAATATAATATATAAAAATAAACAACCCAGCCCTCTCTTCCTCTGTTACAATTAGTCCCAACGTGTCCTATTTTACGACTAACACTGGATGGATTCAAATACACAAAAAAATGCCAATATTCATCAAATTTCACAAACTTAAATCAGTTCACATGAAAGTTAATATCTTTACAAGTCTTCCATTCCGGAGGGAATATTTTGAGTCACCGATTAAGGATTTTTTGTCATAATTCCCAAGTTTAAAGTATACACTAGAATATCGACCACAATCGATGAGCTAGGAAACCCTAGGCGATTATTTGGCTTGGCTTATTAGAGCAACCATATGCGCGGGTATACACAGAAACACACTCGAACTGAATTTTCGACATAAGGAGATACAGGTTATGCATAAAATATGGTTGCTTATTCCCAAGAAATTCTTCATGAAATTTAATAAAGCTGGAGATACTGGAAATTGCGAATGGTACTGTTAAAAGTCGTGATGAATCGTAGCATATCAGGTAAGTGCTATTGGCTCGCTATTATTCGTTTAATATATTAATTATATCAGATCTCAGGTTTCCAGTAAATTCCGTCTATTTGTCGATGATTCATTGTTATTTTGGGAAATATCCAGTGATGAAAATAAAGTATCATTAGCTAACGACCTAAATGCTATCCAAAAGTGATGCGAGATATGGGAGCTAGAATTATATTTGAAAAAATGTGTTTCGACATATTTTTGGAGGGATTGTATGACACCAGAAAACACTGAAACTATAGGAAACCAACAGAACACACGTAGAATCGGTAAAATACTTAGGTGTAACAATAACTACAGAGACGTCCTGGGTAGAACAAATCCGTGAAATATGCGAAATAGCTGATAAAAAGTTAAGATTAATAAAAAGGATACTTGAGAATTGTAATGAAAGGGCCAAGGGCCTTAGTAATTTCACGTTAGTTAGGCCCCACCTAGAGTATACTGCAGGAGTATGGATCCTCATGAAGTAGGCTTAATTTTGGAACTAGATCGAGTGCAACGTAGAACAGCTGGTTTTGTTTCAAGTTGTTATGAACTAGGTAGCAGTGTCAAGACACTATTAGAAGAATTAGGATGGGAGCCACTAGTAAGTCATCAGCCGTTTTGGTGACGATACAGGATAGAAACCACCTTCCTCAGGCTCGTAGGGTTGCAACAGGTCAGTTTCAGTAATTTTCCCTCCTTCCACTAGTGGACCTACCTCCCTCCCTCCAATAGTTGACCGTAAGCTTAAATCCAGGTTAAATTTACTGCGTAAATTTTAGGCAGATTACTAAAGGCATATTACAGGCCCCGTCGAATTACTGTAGATCAGATAACCAACGTAAAATCAGGGAGAATTATTGTAGAACGAATTGATTTAAATTATAGTTTAGGAAACAATAATAGTCAAACAATGGAACGCAACAATAGTCGTAATTCAACGTGGTACGCAATATGTCCGAACGACATGACTATAAGGGACTAACTAAAACCTAACGTTTATATACGAATTAATAATTTTATGATGATGACACTTGAGAAAGTATAATTGATGAAGGACCGAAAAAATGAAGTAAAAAAAAACAAACAATTCTCTAAGTTTTTTATATTCCTTAAAGCAACATTTTTTCATTGAGATTATGTCCCAAAAAAAATCGTTCGAACGCAAAATTCTCATTCAATTAAGTATTTTGTTTTTTTTAGGAGAGAAAGCGGAATTTTAGAACAGATTAATGACCGAGAAATATATATTTAAATAATAAATGTATTTTTGCAACTTACACCTCTCAACTGTGAAGACCGCGTCCTCCAAGAGTCCGTACGTTGAAATCACCCACTTGAGATGCTAGCCTATAGAATATAAAACAAAGGAAATTTGCGATAAATGCCAGCCTGAATTTGAGGATTTATAATGACATGGATACAGGCAAATACTTGTAAATTAAAGATAGGGGAAATAAAAATTCACTTGAGATATTGCACGACCAGCGTTAATGTATTCTATGTCTACGCGAATACCCTGGGATTTAATAAGATAGAAAATTTGTGGCATGGGGTACAAGCATCAATTGGAAAGTGTATGAGATAAAGGGAGAGGACGGGTGTTAAAGAGTTGTGGACAGGGAAAAAACATCCCCTCAAAATCCCTGAAAATGCGTGCACGGTGGAGTAAACCCCTATATCCTATGGTGGAAAAATTAGTTCTAAAACAGTCTTTATGCAACCCATTTGAAAAGTTCTCGGGTCAAACAAATAGATGGACATAAAAAAAGGAATCACAATCACTTAAATGATAGGCCACCATCAAACTATGAGAGGTTATGCAGAACTACAAGGTGTGTTACAAAAGTATTACAATTATATTTTAGAAGCAATTTATTGAAGAGATTTGCAAAAACACATTTTATTCTTCAAAGTACTGGCCTTAGGCCTCTACATTTTTCCAGCGACTCTGCCATGAGCGGTACGCACCCTGGAAATTGTCTTCGGGGACCTCTCGCAAGGTCTTTGTCACGGCTGATTGGATCTCTTCTATGAACGAAAAACGGCTTCCTTTCAGGGCCGCCTTAATTCTAGGGAACAAAAAGAAGTCTGCTGGGGTGACTATACGGGGGTGGGAGAGCGTTGTTAGTATGTGTTTGACCGGGAAAATTGTCAAACACAAGCCATATTGTTGTCGGTTTTGCTGGTAGACGGCCGCCAAGAGCGTTGTTCGTCGTGAACATCTTCCCGGCCCTCCTTAAAGGCCTTTAACCACTTCGAAAATTGTGAGTAGGACAGAGCAGAGTCCCCAGAAAGCCTCAAGAGTCATTTTGTTAGTTTCCTCATGAGATTTTTTCAATTTAGCACAAAACTTATCGTAATCGCGTAACGTTCCTTGATCGTCGATTCCATTTTTTTCTTGACACGGTCGGCGCGCAAGGGTTTACAAAAACTGACGTCCTGCCACATTCACAGGTTGGAGAGCACTTAGACCGATTTTTGCGGCAAAGCTTAGGGTCTCTTTCATCTACTCTAAGTGGTTTCATCCCACTCCAATCAATCGGAGCGGCGTGAAAAGTTGAATTGCATTAATTTCGGATCGCACCTTGATGGCATTAGAAACGAGGATTTTCATTGCCAATTTTTATGAAAACACACTTTCTATGTTCAACACTTTTTAGCTCCTGTTCTATCATAGTTAATTGTTTACGGGTACATAAGATGACAAAAGAGGGAGTTTCGTTAAAATTACAGGTATGTCCACTTGGCATCTCGAATGAACCTCCTTAATATAGTTGATGCAAAATGAAGATAAGCAGAATGAGTTGGGTGGTGTCCTAACACCCACCGCCACACACCCTTGCGGCGGATTGCGGGGTATTAGGTAGATGTAGATGATTCCCTCGCTACGAATGCCTGTGACATTGTATGAAAGTCGCAACTTATGTTCGTTTAAAACTCCCAAAATTGCAGACTTTAATAGGACGCCTCGATAGCTTAACTGGCTAAAACACTAGGCCGGACACCGAGGGATCCAGATGTGAATCATGGTCCAGGCGAATGATTTTGACACTCTGGAATTGTTGCATTAAAAGCAAATTACCAGATGACTCCATTAAAGGTTACCGTCACGGCATATCCTGTAGTTTCATGGAATTTCTGATATAGTGGTAAAAATCATTTAGTTCATCTTATCCGTGTAATTTGTGGGCTGAAAGGCAATTGAATCATCAATAATATTAGTTTTTGTGTCTAACACTGTTTCTCTATAACTCTTTCATTAAAATTCCCGCATCCACTGCCTTTCACAGCCTCCTCGGAGGGTTGAGTGTTTTGTGTTGCATGTTCATGTGGTGGTGGAGTTTCGCATTCTTGCTTGTTGTGTCCTGGCTTGAGTGTTTTTGGATGGCTTTCGTGCTGCATTCTGGGGTGCAGTTGTATGTTGGTTTGTGGTATATCTGTTTGCATGAGTGTTGGATGAAGGGATTTTTGCATGAGTGTGTGCGCTGCTGTGGGTGTAATTTTCCATTTTGTTGTTGTTTTGCATGTGGTATTGTTGCTTTTTACGGTTGGTGACCTAATACCCCCCGCCACACGCCCTTGAAGCGGCTTGCAGGGTATTACATAGATTTAGATGCAAAATAATTTTCTATCTTCACAATCCCGTAGTTTAAAAGACAAACGTATTAAAAAAGAAGTTGTGACTGCAGATAAATTTGTAAAACGAGCTTTTCATCCATGAAAACATTAAAAATAACTGAAAAATCTAAAATCATTTAATAGCTAGTGACTCAGGTTTCGGAATTCGATCGAATTTTAATTTTAATCTTCCCGTTTCCTAAAATTAAGGAATAATATCTCAACTTCTCCGTCCACCTGTTCAAATTCTCTATCGCTTCTTTTTCCGGTTCCTCTGACCCGTCTCTCGAAATGTCCGTCGCCAAACGAAACTCTTGGCATTAAAGAAACTCTTTAAAACTCAACTCCTCCATAATGTTTATTTGGGATTTTATTCATGTTGCAAATCAATGACGAAAATACGGCTTTTAGGGAATTCATATTTTCCATGTCGTTAACAGAGTGAAAAAGTAGTTTTTTTTAATAATTGAAGTGTTTCCATTCAGGCTCCGAATTGATAAGGAATTCAATAGACGTTCCATTTCGCACTAGAGTAGTGTGGGTAGGAATGCACTGCTCAGTTAGGTGTCCCCGTTCCACGAGATTACCATGACTGCGACTCGAATGATGGGTTAACGTGAAAGAGAGCGAAGGAGGAAGCGAGTACATGAGGGAATGACTCCCGTCCTGACTCAGAAGACGATATCCACCCGCCGTCACAAAAAGAAAAGAGTGCAAGTAGAGTTTGGGAAAAACGGTAAAAAAATATGAAAGTAAAAAAAGGAAGGATGAGACACCGAGGAAAAAATAGGCGCGCGAAATGAAAGACGTAGGGGTTTCTGTACAGGGTTTAGAAATTGGTTCCTTCACGTTATCCCTTTTTAAAAAAAACAACTTTCTCACAGGTCTATCTCACACGCTCTCCTGGAAATCTCCAGGGCATTAAGACGTTCCTGGTAAATTCCGCACGTCTCCGTGGTAACCGTTCTGCAGGTTTGTTTGTTTTCTTTTTTTTGCAAGAAAGAATAGTTACTCGGGTTTCAAGGGTTTAACGCGCTCCGCCCAAAATCTCCGTGGCAGCGAGGAGTATTTTTTTGGCTGCGTGGCCTGACATCTTTTCCAGTCAGGTCATCTCCGTTTAAGGATATTATGAATAAATATCTTGCCGGGGTAGTTTTATTTGAACTTAGTGATATTTATGTCCGAAATATTTTTTAAATTACGTTATTTTTGAATGAATGATAAAGTACCCGATAGATAGAGCTTTAAGGTTTAAATAGAGAATGCATTTTAAATTTCTGGTGAATAAAAAAATCTTTTTTCCAAAAAAGCAATAGCAGGTGAGAATTTTAGGCATACATGATATCAGATTAAACGGAGAACGAACTACATACTAAGAATAAATATGGAATAATAACGTAATGCTGATTCATATGTTTTCATCAGTATAAAGAAGTTTAAAAAACTATTTTAATAGCATGAATGCCTCTTTGTTCTAGGCAAAGAGCCTTTCACAAGGGGAAGGGAATTGATGACAGGGACCTTTTGTAAGGATGTTAAGAAAAGGCTCGTGAAAACTTTTACATGAAGCGTAGTTATGTACGGCGCGGAAACATGGTCACCGAAGCAGGAGGATAGGCGTAGATTGGAAGTATTTGAGATTTGAATTTGGAGAAGAATAAAGAGGATGAGTTGGAACGAGAGGAAAACAAACAAGGAAATGCTAGGCATGGGCGGAGAGGGAAATGTTGGTAGAAGCCAAAAGGAGGCAAGGAAGATAGATGAAGGTCTTATTGATCGGTGGTGGAGTGTTGAAGACTGTAATAGAGGGGAGATAGACGGGATGAAGGAAGGGTGAAGTACACAGAGATGAAGAAGGACTTTTTGTTGAGTAGGATATTGGGTTGTGTTTTGTTATGAGAGAAACAGGATATACATTTGGTAGTGTTTTCCATCCAAAACCCATGAAAACTGTTTATTAAATATGAATATTTTTTCAAATATGTTATTAGTTGACTGCATAATTTAAACTCCGTTAGCCGAATGTTAAAAACACAAACTTGGCCGGTATTTATCGGTTACCAATATGGTCAAATGTAAAAACATTCCGTGTTTGTCCGGAAAAGCAATAGCTGGTGAGAATTTTATGTATTCGTGATATCAGGTTACACAGAGAACGAACTACGTACTAAGAATAAACACGGAATAGTAACGTACTGCTGTTCCATACATGTTTTCATCAGTACAAGGAAGTTGTTAAAAAATATTTTAATGCATTATTAAACCTATTATTTTCCCGTCTTTATGAATAAAAAATTCAAAAATTTTCTCTCAGTATATTTTCTTAATGTTGTTTCTGCGATTAACCCTCACATTCCATTACTGAGCATCCATCTTGATCAACATTGGATTTGTCTATGCATATATGCATAATCCTTCACCATGACAATGCACCAGCATAGTCAGCATTGATTGTTGGCCAGTTTCCGGAAAAAGTTCAATCGCCAGCCTTTATCATCCTCCTTATTCGACAGATCTCGCCCACAACGACCTTTTCTCATTCCCAAAATGCAGAAATGTGATGAGGGGATATACTCGGAATACGTGGAAACAATATAGCAAGAAACGACGAGACGAAACGACTTCCGAGGGTGCTTTAAACAGTGAAAAAAGGAGATGGAATAAGTGCATAGCAACGAATGGAGAATACTTTGATGTTGACAAAATTGATGTAGACTAAATTTTGCAAAAATGAAGTTTTAAGGCCTCAGTTCGCGCATTTATTGGAGAGTCCACCTCCTCCTCTGTCTCTCTCTCTCTCCATCTCTCTCTCTCTCTCTCTCTCTCTCTATATATATATATATATATATATATATAAAATATATTTTATATATATATAATATATTATATTATATATCTCTGTCTCTCTCTCTCTCCATCTCTCTCTCTCTATATATATATATATATATTATATATTATATATATATATTATATATAATATATATATATATATTTTTTTTTTTTAAGGTAATACCCTACATCCCCTCATTGCCCCCTCACCCCGTTCCCACGCTAATTGCCTCTCAAAAAATATTATTTATCTTTTATCATGCAAACATTGCACTTCTTTTTACATAGGTGAATGCATTGCCCCCTTATCTATTCGAATGAATAATCACCGGTACTCCTGCAATTCTGCCTCACTCTCTTCTCTTCCTATCCCTTCACACACCAATTCCCACAACCTTTCATTCGACCAATGTTTTGCTCTTAGCATCCTAGAATCCCTACCTGATTCAGCCACCAATATAGAGGTGAGAACTCGTGAATCCGCCTACATATTAGCTTTCCGTTCTTTCCAAATTCCCACCCTTAACCGCCATATTTAATTTCCCTCCCAGCATTCCCTCCACACCTCCCCTTCCCTCCTCTACCCCTCTCCCCTCTCCACAGTAACAGCATATTTTCAGACTCACTTGAGGAAGGCCTCTGAGAGGGCCGAAAGCTCGAACAATTTACCGTGTAGGTGTTCTTTTAAATGTTGCTATTCTTTTCTATTTGTGTTATATTGTGTCAGCCCATTATATATACATATATATATATATATATATATATAGTATCTATATACAACTATATATATATATATATATATATGTATATAGAAAAAATCCGCTCTTAGTAGAGATAGGTTTTCATCATCCTAGGAAAAACTGCGACAGGAGAAGTATTGTATTACCACAAACCGCCCCTCATAAGGTTAATGACCCTAATGCAATCGAGTCATCGTTTATCTCCAGGCTTCCGCCTTTGAGAGACGACCGAATGACGACACCGAGTCGAGACGATAAAATCAGCACTCGAATTAAGGCCTTTTTTTTACCTTCACATCTGGCCAGAATTGCCGCATAAACAAACGGTTAGTTACCACAACCAAGCCTTTCAGACGCCAAAACATAGGGCATAAAATACGCGCGTAAACCATTCGAACGTTGGGTCCACGTGTTACGTATCATCGTGAAATTATTCCAAATCCATAAGGACACGGCTTCATCCTCACGCATGAATGTTACGATCGTCAGAAAGCCACTAATAAGAAATGCTACTCGTCGCGGGCTCATTGCTCGGGGAGAAAATGAAGAATGATGACGACTGAAGGAAGCAGTTTATAGTTTACGAGCGCCGATTGATGTATTCGTAGATGGTAACAGTGCCACATCGCAAGTTTGGGAGAGGAAGACGGAACAAAAACGACGCGACATTTTGTGCGAAGGAGAAGGGCAATGTTTCGCAGTTCTTAAAGAGGAACGACTGCTCCGAAGTAATATATCCGTAAGAACAACAAAAAAAGTGGTAGAGTATGCATTTGAGCTTATTTAAGTCCAATTCATAGAATATAAGTTACATTTGGCAGTATTATTATGAATAATTGGGAGAAAATTGTGCAAATGTTAAGTTCATTTGGATACAGTAGTCATTTCTTTTAAGGCGAAAATAATACACACACACACACACACACACACACACACACATATATATATATATATATATATATATATATATATATATATATATATATATATATATATATATATGAATATAGCACTAGTGGACAAAGACAAAAACAGAAATACGTAAAAGAGAAAAAATCTTTCATCCTTCTATTCTCTAAGAAAGGTGGCTTGGCTCACAAGGATAGAGATACAAGGAAAGGGGATAGGAACATCTATAAAGGACGAACACAGGAGAGGCGGGGAAGACGGAATCAGGCAAATCACGAGCGTATACGTATACACAAAAAATTCGTAAGTCGGTATTTCCTATTCCCGAAGAAGCACCGTGACTTTTTCGTTAGGGATGAAAAACTAATAAGACAAAAATAAACAAGGGAAGTTTGGTAGTTTTAATTTTTTATTGGAAAAAATTGTGAATTGTCATATACCGAATTGAGCAAACTAATAATATTATACGTATTTATCATGTACACATAAAAAATTGTCCTCACGGCCATTTTAATAAATAAAACATGATCGTCGATGATGGATGCCTCAGTTTCACCATGCAATTGCAGCTAAAATATGTAATAAAGCTTATTTTATAAAGCGAATCATGTAGTCGACTTAGTCGACGATTAATTACTTTTCCTCTAATTTAAATAGTCTACGTACTCATAAATTCATGGTAGTTACTAAATTTGGGAAAATACTTGGCCTCATCCTTTAAGGTTGAAAATAGGTCATAATTCTAGGGGGGGAAAATTGTTTCCTAGGCTGTTTCTTTACGATACTTAATCATGGTAAGCCGGTTATTTGGAGAAATAACATGTGAGGGTAGAACATAAAAGTACTATGCACACAGCAAAAGTTTGGTCCATTAAATATACAGGGTACGGTGCTTAAATCCGAACAAATGAAGCTTTTGTTTAAAGCAAATTTATTAAAAATATAAAAATGAAAATTCTTTTACATACATGTAGTGTTATATGTCAAGAGTAAAATTACTCATGGTAATTACCCCCTTCAGCTGCAATGACCGCCTCTAATCTTGTCCTGAATCGATCGCACGCACTCTTTTCAAAACAGCTCTGTCCGTATTCGCGAATGTTGCTACGACAGCGGTGCGTAGAGATGTGACATCAGGGTGCCTCATCTTATTGGTAACTCTTTCGACTACGCTCCAAACATAATAGTCAAGGGGGTTCAAGTCCGGGCTATTCGGGAGTCAGAACTCCTTTGACCAGACCATGTCAATGTTGTATGAGAGCCAGTTTTGGACTAAATGACTCGTATGAGCTGGTGCACCGTCCTAGTGAAGGACATATTGTCCCCCCGAGGCCACAGAGTTACCATCCACGATTTCACGAAATTCTTCAAAATTTGTAGAAAGACTCATTTTGTGATAGTTTGTCTGTGTTACGCAATAGCCGGCATATAATATATATCTTATTAATGGTACATTCACTCTGATATCATTACAGCCGCATATTATTTCAAGTGATCAAGGTCAATTTTTGCATGTTTATGTTTAAATATTATACAAATTTAACGTTCACAATAAATGTAACATTGAGGCCAAATATGACATCTTGTGCAAAGTTCACTGGGCTCTGTGATCTTGCGCTTCAACTAAGTCCTGCTGAGGGTGCATAAAACCACTAGGAATCGAACCCTGAGGAAAGAAACAAAACCCTCAATCCATTAGAGAACCACACCTCATTCTATTCTATGTATGTATATTTTTATGCATGTATCTGTTTTCTATATATATACACAGTGATTTTTCGGGTACCAGATCTTCCTGGGAAACCATAACCGGCACAGGGAAAGAAACATGCCCCCCTACCCTGATGTGTGAATTTCACACGCCGTCGGGCTTGGTACTGGGTGATCTCTACCATCACCTACTAAACCGACCTTCGGGTTGATTACTGTGTTAATGGTTTTATATATATATATATATATATATATATATATATATATATATATATATATATATATATATATATATATGAATGCGTGTAAGTTGAAAGGATTTTTGCATGAATGTGTACGCAACTGTGGACATGTTGATGTTGCATGTGTTGACAACTGTTACAATATGGCCCCAGAAAGGGCCACGCTTGATGCAAGTTAAAGATTCGTCGCTCAATCAACAAATTCTTCCGCAAAAAGCCCCCAATGACACTCATTAGCAACGAAAGGTCTCCATCGAAAGTATTTCGCCGAAAAAAAAAACGGTCGCGGGCAAACAAGAGCGTGAAAGCGTTTCCGAGATGTATTTACTTTGAGAAGTGATGGTAGTAGCTTAAGGGAGCGGTGGTAGTGCGTAGTTTCACGTTGGTGTGAATAAATTTGGGATGCGGGGAGGGTATTTGGGATCAATATTATGGGGAGAGCGAAGGACTAAGTTCAAAGAGGACCCACCACGCATGCATATGTATATCAGAGAACCTCTATTTTTGAGTTGTCCTGATAGTGGGCCTGCGCTGTGCAGCGGAAACTTTAATGTTCAAAGATGACCTTAGGCTTTGCTACACGACTTTCCCTCCTTTTTTAACAAGTCAATTTTGGCATGTACATCTGCATTAGCCACCCACCCGTAACCGTTAGAGTTAGGATTATGCGGGAAGTTGAAAGGTGTTCCAACAAGCAATGGTTCTGGTAAAAACTTCAGTTTTAGTCACGCCCCGTTTTTGAATCCAAGAGGAAATTATGCGTTTATGTATGTTCACACGCGATTTTTCATTCTCCCTACAGAAATTCCTCAGCCTTCCATAGATTTAAAAAGTTGATTTTGAAACGATTTATATATCCATATAATATAAATATATACATATATATAAATATAAATTAATCTGTTCTATACCTCTCTTCCTTGAGGAAGGTGGCTGCGACCACCGAAAATTCGAAACTTAGTGAGTCTCTTTTTTGTGTGTTTCTGTGTGTTTTTGTCTGAGTCCACAAGCCATTATATGTGGCATTCGTGGGCTTGAAGAAGGCCTTCGACAACGTCGAATGGAACAAGATGTTCAAGATACTAGAAGCGCTTAGATTGGACTACAACGACAGAAGAATTTCCATAACCTCTACAAGAATCAGGTTACAACAATGCAAACGAAAAATGGAACAAAAATAAAAGCAAAAATAAACAAAGGAGTAGGAAAAGGATGCAACAATATCCAACGTATACCTGGAAGAGGCGATAAAAGAAACACGAGAATCGGGTGTCAAAGTAGTCAAGGCAAATGGAGAAGAAATCAACATATCTCCGGTTTGCAGATGACATGGCAGTAGTGGCGGAAACGCGAGAGGACCTACCAGCAACTCTAAGTGGTATGGATCAAGTAATGGGAGAATATAATATGAACATCAACAAGAAGAAAACGAAAATCCTTGCATGCGGAAGTGAGAAGCTGAATGCAGATATCGCAATTAGAGGGGTCAGACTAGAGCCAGTGGAATCCTTCATCTACCTGGGTAGCAGCAGCATAACATGGGATGGAAGAAGTTCGAGCGACAACAGTCGAAGAATAGCCCAAGATAAGAACACATTCATGAAGGATAGGTGGTTACTATATTCAAAGAACCTAAGGCTGAAAACAAGGAAGCAATTCGTCAAGACGATTGTGTGGTGCATGGCGCTCTATGCTTCCGAGACTTGGAACATTGGAAAAGTAGACCAGCGAACCATATTGGCGGGTCACCAAACACCGACTGCCACCCACCCTCCTTGTCGTTTTCTAGGGTAAGTTGCTGATATTTTATTCTTTCATTTTTTCTCGTGATGATAGATAAACACACAGGCTCGCATTTAACTTTCAAATAACTGAGAGACTCATAAAACGAGACTTTTTATGGCTCCGTTTTATCTCCTCAGAGTCAGAGGAAATCGCCTATTTTCTTCATTTTTTTCTCGTCGTACGAAGTCTAGCCATTTTTTTGTTTCTTCGCCTCTTACACGAAAACGCGAACGAACTAAACAACGGGGACTCAACCGCAAAATAAGTGATTTATTACGGCCGCTAAAAAAAAATATCCTTCCGCCATTGGATGCCAGAGTCTGATGGGTAGTAGTGTTTTTTGCATCGGGGGAATGAGTTAACGGAGCGTTTATATGTAAGATGAAGGTTTAAGGCTTGTGGGCGAGCTGAGTAACCTACTGGCATGGTTTCATTGGCAATTAGGATGCAGGAAAGGTCACACCGATTAAAAATGCTGTATATTAACCATTATCATAGTATCATTGTTAGTCAACCATAGGTTTTCAATTGACACCGATTGATCATAGCCATAATTCTAAGCCTATCCTAAAATACGTAGCCTGACGTTGAACACTTTCATGAACAGATCTTCAATTCCTTATAACCCCTTCTTCCCTTCCATCCAGCATCCCTATCGTATTCCTGCCCCTTCCTCGTTTGCCTAACATTCTCCCCTCTATCACAGTCTTCAACATCCCATCGTTAATTATAACAATCCACTTCCATTTTTCTACTTCTGCCTTTTGTTTTCCCCCAACAATACCCTTTCCTCCCCTTCTATCATGCCTAGCACTTCCATACTCGTTTTCCTATCTGTCCATTACACCTATTTCATCCATCCACTTCTCCATATTCAGTCTCCATCCTTCTCTACACCAAAATTTCAAAAGCCTCGGCTTTTCGCTCACCCATTACCCTATAAGACCAAGTTTCCGAGCTATACAATACCACATATATTCAACAACAGGGTTTTCATTTATCTCTTCATGTCACTACCAAAGCTACATACTTGAATTAACTCACTTTTTAAAAGATTTCTTAAAAAATGTAATTTTTTTCAATATGCAAACTCCATCCGTTAGCCGTCTAAAATACTTCCTAAAGTCTGAGAGTGTTCTGCCTTCTCCAGGTTATGTTATCTCATATTTAATGCTTACTACTGACGTAATATGAAATGAAATTCTCATTAACACGATTCTCATCATTTTGTAATGTGTCTCGTCATATACTAACAACACCGATGGTTTAATGGCCATCCATTCCTATTACGCCCATTAACTACCTTATAGAGACTCTGGGCAAGGTTTAAAATATTAAAGGAAACGAATAATGGGCAATTGAAGGCGGTTTGTGGATAATTTTCACCAAGGAACTCTTGAAGTGGTTTATGAAATATTCATCGTACACCATTAACGTCTTCCGACGCATGGGCAACCGCGAGCGGAAGAGGATTTCTTCTTTAGGCGCCTTCCACCTTGGACGGGTGTTATCCGCTTAAATACTTGACGCCTGGCCTGTCACATAAAAATTTAATATCTTCGGGAAAAGCTTGATCAAAAAATGCTCTCTAATATTCACGCGAAAGTTGACATTTCTTCGCTTGATACGAATCTGAGATGCATCTACGAAAATGGAAAATAGTATATTCCAGTTCTACAGCTTCCAGCTCCAGATCTGCGATTCCTCGACAGCAATGTGAACACTTTCCACGATGAAAAGCAAAATAAAACAAGGGAAGCATTATATCCGTTTTGAGCATACGATGGCTGTTAAAACTATTTAAAACTTCCAAAATAGTTTTTTAAAAGACATCTACATCTAGATAATACACATGTAATCCCGCAAGGGCGTGTGGTCACCAGACAAGAGGGCACTTGCATAGAAAAATCTTCAATAATAGGAATATATAATAAGAGGATATAGTCAAATCTTACGGGAACAATGTTATTAAACTAATTGTATCTCGTGTAGCCCCATTACCTCAGAGAATATTTTACTGGTGCCCAACTGTTACATGGTCAAGAGAGGGACTTGTTCTGGTTACATGGTACAAGAGAGGGACTTGTTCTGTCCCTCTCTTCCTTGATAAAGGTGGTCACGACCACCGAAAATTCGAAAAATAGTGAGTCTCTTTTTTGTGTGTTTCTGTGTTTTTGTCTGTGTTCACTAGTGCCAAGTGTTTTACATTATTATTCACGTCCGTGAGACATTTAAAAAAAGTCTCATGTGTATATATATATATATATATATATATATATATATATATATATATATATATATATATATATGTCTGTGAGTGTGGGTCGCGGTAGTCCAGGGGTAGAGCCTTGGAGTACTGATCCGGAGGACCCAGCTTCGATACCCGGACAATCCTCCAAACCTCCTGGGCTCCATCCCAGCTATGTGATTTTGCGGGTACCAGATCTTCCTGGGAAACCATAACCGGCAAAGGGAAAGGAACTGGCCCCCCTACCCTGACGTGTGTGAATTTCTAACGTTGTCGGGCTTAGTAATGGGTGAACTCTACCATCATCACCTATATATATAATTATATATATGTATATATATATATATATATATATATATATATGTATATATATGTATATATATATATATGTATATATATGTATATATGTATATATGTATATATATATATATCAGTAATAAATAAACCATTTTGAAACATGATACATTTTAAACTCGCGTGAAGACTGTGCTAATTCGTTAAGTGCATCGGAGTGGGTCGAGTGTTTTTCCCTCGCATTCCTTTTTGAAGTCCTTCACTCACAACAGACATTGTGTTACTCAGAGTTGATGGGTAGATGGTGACCGGCAGGCTGTGTATTTGCCAACCAAAAGGAAGGAAAAAGACAGCAATTTTTTTTGCGATCATGTTTATCAATTAAATATTTTGCTAAACCTCCCATGTCGCCTGGACCCGATATATCTCCAACGGATGCCAAAAAGGAATGGTTTGAAAGACCAACGAGAGTTAACCGTCTGATATTTTCCGATACGTCAACAGGCAGCAAGTGATTCGAATCGCATTCGCCATTTTTGTCAAGTCATTTTCTCCCTCGCACGTGAAACGCCTTTTGTTGATTTGATTGTTGAGCGCAGGAGCTACAGTGAAACGAACGGCGGACAAACATTTAAAACAAGCAAACAAACACACATTCTATGGCAATGCAAATGAACGTAAACATGGTTGTCTGTATTGCGCAGACGCAACAACAGTCGCGGTTCGATCAGAAAGTTTGAAAAGACCACGCTGACAAAATTCCATTAAGGTCGCGCGGAGGAATATCCTCGCCGAGAATATTCTTCCGCGAGTGATATCTGAGTTGCAAAGAAGGGGTCTTGATTCTAAAATCGACGATGCCTCCATTTATTTATTTTTAATTAAAGAAAAAAAAACCTTTTGATTTTAAACTTGAAGGCTCTGCAGGGATTTTCCAATCTATTTAATGGTGGGCATTGCCGTAGTAAGTTGCTTACTTCCTTCAAGTGACTTCACTTGGTTCCTTTCATCCGAATTTTCCTTTGGTCAGGTGAGTCTGCGAATTAACAGGGAAGTGGATGAGAATGGTTTGAGGAAAGAGGATCTTTGAGGAGGAGGAGCCTAGCTGCTGCTGAAAAGGCGCCAAAAGCGTCCATTTTCTCCACGGAAAAAAATTAAAGCATCCTTCTCGTGACGCGGCATTTAGTGTGAATGGTGTTGAAATCTCTTTTCGCCAGCGAATACATTTAGTTCTCCCGTCTCGCCTGGCCATAACTTCAAGAAGACATTCCGAATATCCTTGGATTTTTTAAAAAAACATGACGTGGTACATTGGTAGAAATGCAGTGCCTTGATTATTTTCACCGTTTTATCGTTAGACGGCGTATATTTCCACCTAATGTTTATTTTTCGAAAAAAAATTATGTAAATTTCCAATTAAAATCGTTAAAAACAAATATCTCCCACGCATTTTAGGGGATTGCACGATACATAAATGGCTTAAATTAAATAAATAAAACATTTACGTTCTAATTTTCTTAATTCACGCTTAAAAAAACCATTTTTTTTTTAAATTTACCTCTGTAGAGTAATTGGATTATTTTGCATAAAATAAATGCCTTTTACGTTTTTTTCACATGCATCGAATCGCACACACCATAAACACAGAAATCCAATCATATGTCGGTTTAGTAGGTTAGGCGGTAGGGTTAACCCAACCATTAAATTAAGACCATCGGAAAAATATACACAAGATGGTATGAGGGGTAGATATATTATTATTTATTTGAAAAGTTTTGGAAAGACAATATAAACCAAAATAACAAGCATCGATCAAAAGTTTTTAGATGTTTCAGCACGGATATAGCATTTCCTCTTTTTTTTCGTCTTTTTTCCTCTATTTTTTTACGTATTATCGTTTTTTATTGTACTTCAACACTGATTGCAGTTTATCATATAATTTTCAAAATCATCCAACAGATTACGTCCACGTAGGTAGACCACAGTCTTTTCTTCGGTGCACAAAACCATTGGGGATCGGGATTATGCTTGCGCTAACGTATAGGCTTCCCACCGAGGAGGCCCGGGTTCAAATAGTGAAGATAACAAATATTTTTCAGTGGTATCCTGATCCCTACTTGAGATGCTTTGTGGAGGGCCTTTTGAGTGAGTACGCCGTCCGTCGGATGGGACGTAAAACTTCGGACCCCTTGGGGCCTTTCGACAAGAGAAGGCTAATGCCGACGCCGGGTTTATCTCCACCCTTCCTCTTTTCCCATCCATCTCTAATTGCTCAAATGACTTTTACTGTCTGTCACATCCCACAAAAACTGCTACTACTAAACTATCTTCCCAAATAATGTGATATCAATCATTTGGGAAGATTAAATAATTTTAAAATAAGTTTCACTCTAGCAATGCAGCGTACGCAATGCCATTAAATAAAAAATGCCAATGGCTTAAATGACAAGAATATAATTCAGATATTCCGGTCGTCATGTAAATGTTATGTATTTAAAATAATAATGATAACACGAATAAAAAAGAAGTTTTTTATGTTTGAACATTTCGATATAAAAATAAATTTTGCGACACATTTATTCCAATTTATTTGAATTATTGTTCGTTATCCGACACAGAAGGGTAATTGATAACATTACAGAGCTGTTGAGTTTTCTGTAAATTGAACATTTTAATAATTGTTTGCAAGCTGGAGCGTTTCAATTTGCCTCCAGAAATGTATCCAATGAACACCGCGCGAACAGTCGGCAAGTAGGAGTACTAATACGCTACGCCTTTATGTTATTCTAGGGTCAATACTATTTGGTTCACTGTTCATTTCCCTTCCGGACAAACGGGGAATGTTTTTACATTCGACCAGATTGGTAACCGATAAATACCAGCTAAGTTTGTATTTTTAACATTCGGCAAACGGAGTTTAAATTATGCAGTCACCTAATAACATATTTGAAAAAATATTGATATTTAATAAACAGTTTTCATGGGTTATGGATGGAAAACACCACCAAATGAATATCCAGTTTCTCTCATAACAAAACACAACCAAATATCCTACTCTACAAAAAGTCCCTCTTCATCTCTGTGTACTTCACTCCTCCCTTCATCCCGTCTATCTCCCCTCTATTACAGTCTTCAACACTCCACCACCGATCAATAAGCCCTTCATCCATCTTTCTTGCCTCCTTTTGGCTTCTCCCAACAATTCCCTCTCCTCCCTGACCGTGCCTAGCATTTCCTTGTTTGTTTTCCTCTCGTTCCAACTCATCCTCTTTATTCTTCTCCAAATTCAAATCTCAAATACTTCCAATCTACGCCTATCCTCCTGCTTCGGTGACCATGTTTCCGCGCCGTACATAACTACGCTTCATGTAAAAGTTTTCACGAGCCTTTTCTTAACATCCTTACAAAAGGTCCCTGTCATCAATTCCCTTCCCCTTGTGAAAGGCTCTTTGCCTAGAACAAAGAGGCATTCATGCTATTAAAATAGTTTTTTAAACTTCTTTATACTGATGAAAACATATGAATCAGCATTACGTTATTATTCCATATTTATTCTTAGTATGTAGTTCGTTCTCCGTTTAATCTGATATCATGTATGCCTAAAATTCTCACCTGCTATTGCTTTTTTGGAAAAAAGATTTTTTTATTCACCAGAAATTTAAAATGCATTCTCTATTTAAACCTTAAAGCTCTATCTATCGGGTACTTTATCATTCATTCAAAAATAACGTAATTTAAAAAATATTTCGGACATAAATATCACTAAGTTCAAATAAAACTACCCCGGCAAGATATTTATTCATAATATCCTTAAACGGAGATGACCTGACTGGAAAAGATGTCAGGCCACGCAGCCAAAAAAATACTCCTCGCTGCCACGGAGATTTTGGGCGGAGCGCGTTAAACCCTTGAAACCCGAGTAACTATTCTTTCTTGCAAAAAAAAAGAAAACAAACAAACCTGCAGAACGGTTACCACGGAGACGTGCGGAATTTACCAGGAACGTCTTAATGCCCTGGAGATTTCCAGGAGAGCGTGTGAGATAGACCTGTGAGAAAGTTGTTTTTTTTAAAAAGGGATAACGTGAAGGAACCAATTTCTAAACCCTGTACAGAAACCCCTACGTCTTTCATTTCGCGCGCCTATTTTTTCCTCGGTGTCTCATCCTTCCTTTTTTTACTTTCATATTTTTTTACCGTTTTTCCCAAACTCTACTTGCACTCTTTTCTTTTTGTGACGGCGGGTGGATATCGTCTTCTGAGTCAGGACGGGAGTCATTCCCTCATGCCCTTGCTTCCTCCTTCGCTCTCTTTCTCGTTACCCCATCATTCAAGTCGCAGTCATGGTAATCGGCACGGGAACACCTAACTGAGCAGTGCATTCCTACCCACACTACTCCGTGCGAAAGCGAACGTCTGTATTGCCAGACATGCATTGAATTCTTAAAAAATTCGGAGCCTGCATGGGAACGCTGTAATGAATCAAAAAACTACTGTTTAACTTAGTTTACGACCCGAAAAATTTGTATTCCGTAAAGGCAGATTTTTCGCCATTGATTTACAGCATGGATTTAATCATAAATAGACATTATTGAGCAGTACAATTTTAAAGAGTTCCTTTAATGCCAAGAGCCTCATTTTGCGACTGACATTTCAAGAGACGGGTCAGAGGAACAGGAAAAAGAAGCGAGAGAGAATTAGAACTGGTGGATGGAGAAATTGAGAGGCTATTCGTTAATTTCATGAAACGGGAGCAATTTAAAATTCGATGGAATTCCGAAAACTGAGTCTCCAGCAGTTAAACTATTTTTTGTTTTTTCAGTTCTTTTTAATGTTTTCATGGATAAAAAATTCGTATTTTAAAATTATCTGCAGTCACAACCCCTTTTTCATACATTTGTCTCTTAAACAATGGAATAGTGATGCAATGAAATTATCCTAATCAAAGAGTTCGCTGATATATAGCATTAGACATGCAAACTAATATTATTGATAATTCAATGAACTTTGAGCCTATAAATCGCACGATTTTCAACACAATTATTTTTAAACTTATATCAGAAATTACAAAAAAGCGGGGGAGAAACCGCGATAGTTACTTTTGAAGGAGTTATCCGCTAATATGCATTACAATGCAACTATTTCAGACTGTAAAAATCATTCGCTCTGACCGGGATTCGAAAGCGGATTCCTCGATGTCCAACCGAGTGCTTTAGCCAGTTCAGCTATCGAGGTGTCTTACCATCCTAAGTTTTGGAAGTTTTAAAACGAACAAGAATTTGTAACCTATGTACAGTGTCACAGGCATTTGTAGCGAGGGATCCGGGTTCGAATCGCGGTCAAGGTTAATTATTTTTATACTCTGAAATTGTTGAAATGTGTATTAGAAAGTTCCTCCGAAAAAAGAAAAAGTGAGAGATTTAAGCTTTAAATGAACCCAATTGGTACGAAAATAATTCTTTGGAATAAAACTTCTTGAAATATTTGGAAATGTTTTTTTTGCATTTACGGAGTACGTACGATAAATACGCAAACCGGTGTAATCTGGCGGCCATGACGCGGAATATAGCCCCGCCCACCTGCGGCGCTAGTTGCCTAAGACCAAATGAGCCGTCTGTGCTTGGTGGATCGTCGAGCTGTGCGTATGGTGGCAGCTACGCTAGTTTCTCTTGTCCTTGTTTTTACTGTTTGTCGAAAAGGAAAATTAACGAAATAACTGAAGAACGTATCAACATCAAGTTTTTTGGTGAATTGCGGTAAAAGTTATTAACAAATTACTGAAATGTTGACAACTATTTACGGTGATAATTCTATGAAGAAAACACCCGTTTTCAAGGGGATTAAGCGTGTTAAAGATGACTGACAAGACGCGACGGATGATGCAAGGCCGATACGATCTTCAACCACCTGTGTTGACGACAGCATTTATCGTGAGCGGTCCCTTGTCCTAACCGATCGTCGGAAAACTGTCCGAATGATAGCTGATGAACTGAATTTAGGAAAATCGACAGTGCACACTATTTTAACCAAACATGATGAATCCTTCACCATGACAATGCACCTGCACATTCAGCATTGATTTTTCACCAGTTTTTGGCAAAAAAATCCAATCACCATCCTTGATCATCCTCCTTGTTCGCCAGATCTCGCCCCCTGCGAATTTATTTCATTCCTAAAATGCAAAAATGTGATGAGGGGGACATATACACATCACTGGGAAGATATAGACACAATAAAGCAAGAATTGACGAGAAAACTAAAAAGCCTAACTGCCGATGACTTCTAAGGGTGCTTTAAACATTGAAAAATAAGATGGAATAAGTGCATAGCAACGAATAGAGAATAGTTTGAAGGGGCCAAAATTGATGTAGACTAAATTTTGCAAAATTAAGTTTTTATGGCCTCAGTTCAGGTATTTATTGGACACACCTTATGTTATCCGTACATCTTTGTGAGAAATTATATTTGTAACCACTGCTTATTGTGGACATTATGACTGGAGTAGTGGGAAATTTTATGCAGGTTACATTTTTCTTGAGAGTAAATGAACTCATTACAGGAACAGAAGTTTAGCCCCGCCAGATGGAGCCATTGCATACGTATGTGATGTTCATCGCTTGGAAAGCTTTCCTCTCAAGCCTACAGTTACCATAATTGTGAGAGGTAGCGTAAAGGTCTCAGGGAATAATTATCCTTTGCGGGAGATAACACACTACATCAAGCGTAAAGACGTTTGCGGATCCATCTCTGAAAGCATCTATTCTGTCAAATGCGCCAACACACACGTTTAAAGGAGCTTGGAAACAGGATCAATTCATTTTCAGTTAAACGAATTCGGTCAGGTGAAGTGGACTCCGTGCAAATGAAAGTGGACCACAGACCTTGGGAGATCAGTGGTTATCAACACTGGGTATCAAAATCGAAGATTGGTTTGTGAAAGATCTCCAATCTCTTACAATCTGCCAATCTCCGTTCATTCTCTCGTAGCACACTGAACCGGTTTTTTCTCTATTAACCTACTCCTTGTCCATCCTTGGTCTTCCTTTGTAATTCAACCCCTTTCTGTATTTCTTTAAATTATGGTCTTTAGGTGAACTATCATTCTCAAGGATGTGTTCATTCGATTTCAATGGTCTACTTCTTTTAGGTGTCCTCCAATAGAATCTTTGTCTTCGCATACTCCGCAAAGCCTTCTTCAATTGTTACTGTGACCATCGCTATTATTTTCATCGTTCTTCTGCACGACAAATAGAATGTGAAAGATGTCATGTAAGTTTCTAAAGAGTTATGGTCCTTGTTAGCGAATCAATCAAACCGATTACAAACATGAATATTGATTGATTTTTTAGTAGATATGCAGGAAGATTTGAACTTAAATGTCTGAAAAAATACCACACAATTTATAGTTCATGTATATATTTTTGGTATGGCATATGTACCATAAATGCATCTATAAATGTAGACATTTATAACCAGAGTTTGAGAAACCCGACTATTAAAATTCAATACCTATTATCCTCGGATTCCTGGGTTGGTTATTTTTTAAAATATTAATTCAAAGTGAAGTTTGATTGTTTCATGAATATCAGAAGCCGATTGAGCCATGATAAAACGTCAGACGTCATACTGATGCCATTTACTGTTCTAAATGTATTTATGAATCTTAATCTTTTATCTTGCATAAAGGGTAGGACTTTTTCAATTGGCCCTATTAACGTTTCAAATTCATTCGTGATTTAATTTTAAAGCAAAATCTATTATCATTGTCTCGCATATTATTTTAACTTATTTTAAAATAATTAAAGAATAAATTTAGAAGTATAAAGAGTAGAACTGATTGATTTAAGGTGTTATTTTATCTGCGAACGATAAGGTATGAGAATAAAGTTGTCCGACAGCGGTAGGGGTAAAAATATTCGGGTCAAAATTGGTCTGGTGCGTATTCACCTCCTGCCACACACCCTATCGGTGGCTTGCAAGGTACTATAAAAAATACTAAAAACTGTTGCTCGAGGGTCAATTTTTAACTGATTCTCTTTTTAAATTATAATTATTATTAAGTAATCTACACCGCTCAGGGGTAGGTTTAGGATGGACACAGACTGGACAAAGATGTATTTACTATGTGCTCCTCCAAACATAACACACCTTGACATCTTCCACACCATTAAGCCCCTCTTCAATTCTTTCAATTCTATATCTCCTTCCACCCTTCATTCTGTTGTCTTCATATCCGCATTAATTTCATCATTTTGGCCCAGAACACTTTAAAGATACGTAAACTGATCCACTTACTATAGTTATTGCATTCGTTTGCTAACCAGTCTAGCCGGGGAGGTGACTCCTTCCGTAGTCCCATTTCTTATGTATCTTATCTTCTATCAGCCACAGTCCAGAGTAAATAACAACTTTTTCAGGGTTGTTCTTACGAAAGAATTAACTAAACGATTCTACGGTAAAAATTCTGCTTCCATTTAACGATCGCCTGGCTTGTAAACACGAAAATTTGGAAACGCTCGAAGTGTTTCTGCCACGCCCAAAACTTTGTAGCAATCACCGCTAAAATCAAGTGAAAGCACTCTCCATTAGTGGCTGCGAAGCTTACAGACAAGAGCTTTAAGCTTAATCTCTCCGAACCCTCAGCAGGTCGATAAGAGTATGGATCCAGCGATAAACTCGTCAGAGTTCCTTCAAGTGTGTTCGACGTCGATGAAGGGGTACCTTAGACTTTTTGTAAAGATCAACGGCCGCTCTAAAAACACACACACATTCCCAACAATTAATTAAGTGGTCGTTGTCGTCAAATGCGAAAAAATTGGGCACATTTGCCAAATAAAACATTCCAGGCATTATGGAGAGAAAAACTACGCTCAACAAGAATATCAATAGAACAATAATGTATCCAGATTTCCGATTCTGATACTCCATTTGCGTTAAATGCCAAATATTTGGCAAATATCCCAAACAAAACATCCCTCGCATTTTGGAAAGAATAACTCACCGAGTAGTCTTATCTACAGGGTCCACTATAAAAGTAATGAATATTCTCTGCGAAAAATAGATTTATTGATCATATTTGTACAAATGCTTAAAATTCTTCAAAATGCTCTCTCTCCCTGCATCAAAAAACTAGAGTAGACGTGTCTGCCACGCCTGGAAGGAACCCTGGAATTCATCGACGAGAATGTCTCGCAGGAACGTTGTAACATTCTTTTGGATGTTTTCCACGGTCTCCCAATGCTTTCCTTTCAACTCTCTCCTCAGTCGGGGAAACAAAAATGTCGCACGGCGCCAAGTCGGGACTGTAAGGGGTACTTCAGGCCAGGATGTTAGTAACAATGAAGGACATTTGGCTGGGACATATGGCTCTACGCTTCATCGCGCTGTGTTACGAAGTCGAAAAACACACTTCACGCGGAGGAACATCTTTCCACTCAGACAGCTCGGAGCAAAATAGTGACCGGCTGCGTTGGAAGGGCAGACCCCCCACGTCATTGCCCGACCGGTTTTACCGCGCTGCCATAGCTAGTCGCGTCACAATAAAATCATGCGCATTCCTTTCATAGTTGGCAATGAGTATACATTACGTATTGTAGCTATTTTACGTTGCCAATGTATTTTATTCACGCGGGGGTACACGACAACAACTTTTACGCGTAGATGTGCACTTTTGGTTCAGATGTGGTGACGTGCAGTGGTTACATGCGTGCACAGGCTAATCCTCGTTAGAATTTCAAAGTTCATCTCTGTTCATCTAGTCGAGGAGGAGCATAAAAGGTCAAAGGGTCACTTCGAAATTCCCTCGCATCTTTAAAGGAAGAGCGAGGCGCCTCATCGACTTCCGACCAAGGATTCTCCGGAGATGAACGGCCCCGTCATTCAACGGATCGCCAGCCCCATATTGCGAAAGGAAAAATATATATATATATATATATATATATATATATATATTATATATATATATATATATATATATATATATACGAAGGGGAAGGAGAGAAAAAAAGGAAAAACACCGAGCGTAAATCAGAGAGAGAGAGAATTGAGTAAGGAGGGAATGGAGGGTTGGGGATGGTTGAAAGTGATAACCACTACACGGACGGGTAGAGGTATTAGTTCATGGCGTACGCCGGACCTTTGAAAAAATTAATAAATAAAAAAGTGTTACAACGGGGATTCAAAAGGGCGAAGGGGATCTGTTTGGCGGACTGGGCTAGTAATTCCTCTCTGGGAGGTTGCCAAGATGTTTCCCTGTAGTAGAAAGTAAAAGGGATGAGAACTATTATGTGAGGGGGGGCATATATACTGCCGAGGCACCTGGGTACTGCGGATAGCGGTTAAATGGGACGCTAGCCATTCGCCAACGCAAGGAAGGGTCGCGAAATTATAAACATAAACGATGGTACGAAAAAAAGAAGGGAACATTAAAATCGAATAATGGAAAAAAGGGTGAGTAACGTAAAACTTTATTTCTATTCTAAAGTTTGTGCGACAGAAAATAAAAGAAAATCGTTCCAATCGAGCTGAAGTGCGTTGTCATGGAGATGAATGAGGATGGAAAAGTGATTCTTGTCACAGAAGTAAGAGAAACAAAAGGCAAGATTGATTTGTTTCTTCTAAAAGCCGACTTACATTCATGTCGATAGGGAAAACTAACTTGAAACAAGACATTGAAATTATTTGATATTTATAATCGACCTTTAACTATCTGTAGCTATAATAAAAATACTATGCCAAATGAACAAATAAAAACTCAAATGAAAATAAAAGAAAATAGCATAAGTATTTTCAGCGTCTCGAAAATGTGTTTTGATCAAAATTTGTGTGATCTTATTACAAAAAAATACAAAAGTCAAAACCTGAATTTAACATTGAAATAATTGATACATGAGTTCAACACGTCGGTAAAGCTAGATTATGGGCACTATACATCTAAATATGCATCATTTTGTCATCCATTTTATGCAATACATCATTAAAATTTTTTCAAAAATACGTTTTCTCTAAATCAACGGAACAGGCTAACACACCCTGGTTGCATTCTACGTGCCTATCTATTAGTAACCTCATTAGTACTATGGCATCCCACGTCTCTCTCTCTCTCCTCCCTGAACCCAAATTGATTATCCCCAAAATATTATTTTTCACTCTTCTTCATTCCGAGCGCGTATAATATGCATGCATGTATGTATGTATGTATATATATTACATATTTTTATATACATATATTTACATTTGTATGTGTGTATATATATAGTGTATGTGCTGGCATAGTGATGTATAAAATATGATATCATTATGCTAAACCTAGTATCGAAAATTTCGATGCAGCATTTTCTTAAATGAAAGAAATAACGTATTAAAAAGAGGCCCATTGAAAACTGATATCATTTTCTTTATTCCGTACACTTTGTGTAAATTGGCCAATTAAGTGAGATGAAATAATAAAATTAATAACAAGGGGTAAAAATTTCATCTCCTTTTCCGTTGTGGGAGACAGAAAACGAGCAGAGGAAACGTTTTTCGGAGTAAGGAGGAAAGTGAGGGATGAAAAAAAAGACGACAAGGAAACATTTACCCTTCGAAAAAGGAGGGCGTCAGCTTTCCTTTGCAAAAAATAACCACGGGCGACCGATCTGCCCTATTAAATTATGTTTGCGCCGTCTCCAGGACGACGAGTGGAAGGATAGGAGGGGGACGAAGAAGAAAGAGGAAAAACCGAATCGTTTCTCTTTGATTCTTGATTACGATTATTTCGGGTTATTATTGAATGCCATATCTTGAAAATACATGCCCTCTCCTACGTTACTGTTGAAAATAAACATATGTTTCCATGCATTGAATGTTTTTCGATAAAGAGGAATGCTAAGCGAAACTTTGACATAGCAGGGGGAAAACTACATTAGGTGGAGCAGTTTTGAATATCTTGGAAGTGTTTTTGAGCCAAGATGGTCAAGGTAGTTGCGACATGAGAATTAGGATTGCTTTAGGCGAAGAATCTTTCACAAGGAGAAAGGAACAAATGACAAGGACGTTGAGTTGAGATGTTAAGAAAAAGCTCGTCAAAACTTTTACATGGAGCGCAGTTACGTGCGGCGCGGAAACATGGTCATTTAAGACGGTATTTACATGAAAAAGTTGGAGTCAATAGTAACGAAAGCAAACGAGGTTGTACTAAGCATGGCGAAAGGGGAGGGAGAAAAATGGGATTATGGGGAGAAATCCAAAGGAGGCAAGAAATATGGATAGAGATGGGTTTGATTGGCAATGGAATGTGGAAGTATGGAATGAAATAGTTGCGAGAACGTTAAGCAAACGAGAAAGAAGAAGGGATATAATAGGCATATTGAAGGAATTAAGGGATGAAAGAAGGATGCTAAATTGAAGAGGGGCTAAGAAAAGTATATATTTAAATGTTACTATGTCTATCAAAAATCCACCTTAAACGGCATACTCCCCCGAAAATAGTACTTGACCACCCTAATTCTTAAACTCTATGAGGAAACTGTGAAATAGCTAATGAAGGCTCGAGTGATATTTACAAAGAGAGTTAAAGATTGCTTATGGCTCATACTCACAGTGCCAAGAGTTAAATGTAAAGAAAATTGTATTTCATGACCGCGTCTCTATCGTCAGCGTTTCCTTGTACAGTTCGATAGAATGCAATAAATAGTTACGTTAAATAAGACAAAAGAAAGTAATATTCAATTACCTGGCATCATTCCAGGAGGCAATGATTTCAACAGACAAAGACTGTAACATTGTATCGCCCAGCTAGTTTAATTACAGTCGCTGCCGATCGTTTGTCTCGTTCTCCGTGACCATCCAAATTGGGGTCAATATCCATTCCAATGGTCAAACGAACCGATTGATCTCGTTACCTTTGAAACGGTAATGGAAACACGTCCTTTACCTCGACTGCTGAATAAATGTTTCACCTTCCATCCCGTTACCATGGAGTCATTGATGACTCTGGTTACGAAATTCTAGCATTCTTTCAAACAGGCAAGACAAACATGCAGATGAATTCACTGTTTACAGAGATATCGCCTACTTTGAGTAATACATTAGATCGACTATTCAGACTTATTTACAAAAGAAGCATATGCGACTCTGAATCAAAGATATTCTGTCCCATGAAAGCGAATGGTGGGAAGATATTCGACGCAAAAAGGTAAATGCGAAAAATCGTAGACGTGTCCTTTTTCGTGTCGGCTGGACTTCAGTCCTGAATGAAAGTCGAAAAAGTTCAGTGCCCCACACAGGACCGGACCTATTTTCGTACGTATAAACAGGATCGATTGAGGTAATTGCCCCTGGTGAGAGAAGAAAGGATATTATACGGGTGAGGTTTGGAAAAGAAACACTGGAACATGTGTTAGAGCTTTCCAGACGAGGTGGTAAGGACCACTAGCGAAGTAAAAATCAGGAGGGGCATTGAAAGCTGAATAGGATAGCGACTAGTGATAACAGTACGAAGATGGACAAAAGAAAGCGATTTAATTTGTTAGAGACTACAAGACACTTCATTTGATACAATATATATACATATATAAAAACACAGAGGTAGATTTTTAGAATATAGAGACCCAAAGAGAGGACACTCACAATATGCTATTTGACGTTTCGACAGCTCGCCGCTGTCGAAACTTGCTGAAGACGACAACCGAGCTATCGAAACGTCAAATAACATATTGTGAGTGTCCTTTCTTTGTGTTTCTATATTCTAAAAATCTACATCTGTGTTTTTATATATTTGTGCGTCGCCAAAGAGCGTTCCATTTCGAAGATATTTTTATGTATACATATACTATTATCAGGTAATCTACCGGTTAAGGTAGGTTTTTGGATGGACAGAATTACTAATTAAATAATTTGTGAGCCCTAGCAAAACACAACATCCTACTTTACATCAGGTCCCTCGTCAGCTCTGAGTACTTTCTTCCTCCCTTCATCCCGTCCAACATCCCTATCCTGTTCCTTCCCGATACAGAAGAATGCTGAGAATTAAATTAGATGTAATCTTCCATTAGCAGTAATCTGTCTCCTGAGGGTGGAGTTTTGATGGACCCTGAGACCACTGCAATTTTAAAGTCTAACTAATGGGAAACGAAATATCCTTAAGACCCATATTAAAATAACTAATTCTTTAAAACTGCATAATTTCTGCCTCCATTAATACCATCCAAATCCCCTATCAAATAAAAAAATAAAGAAATTTCGTCCCTTGAATTTCCAAGTGCCCTTAGGTATGTGCGTTAGTGCATTTGACAGACTAGATGGTTTCAGAGATGCGTTTTCAAACGTATTCACGCTCGATGTAGCGTGTTATCTCCCGCAAAGCATAATTATCCCTTGAGACCTTTCCACCTACTAGGCTACCTGTCACAATGATGGTAACTGTAGGCTTGGGAGGAAGGCTTTCCGAGGGATGAACATCGCATACGAATACAATGGTTCCAATTACCACTGATCTCATATTCCTAAGGCGATGTTGTTAGGAAGACATTACTATTTTATGCGTGGTATTCTGCGGGATAAAGGAGGGGTTTTGATGGAACCCGGTGCTAATCCCTCAGGTGCTTCACTAAGCCATCATTAACATTACAAAAATATTCTTAAAACCCAACGTGAAAATATTCATCATGTACAAGGTTTGTATAAAAAGTATCAGTAACAATTTTTTCCTGATGTGTAATTTTTTCCAGGAGTGAAGTTCTGATTTCAGACTGTCGGTTAGGTGTGTGCATGATCGCAGATCGTATATTGGTATTTATAAGGTGACAGGGCACACCATTATCACTGAAATTTGGGCAATGCGAAAGATCTGCACTAAACCCGTCCCGAAGGTCTTGACATACGACCAAGAGCAGAGTCGAGTGTCTGCCTGCGAAGGCCGTCTGCAACGGTATCGCGATGATTCCCCAACCACCTTGCAGTCCCGACTTGGCACCAGCAGTCTAGACTTTTTCCTATTGCCAATAGTGAAATAATCCCTCAAATGACACAACCATTGGACTCTAAGTGTCGTCAAAGAAGCTTGCACGAGTACCCTTAAGGACCTTCCGGAATCCGCTTATCAAGGAGCCTTCGAGTCGTGCAAAAACCGCTGGCCTAAGTGTGTCGACGGTCAAGTGATGTACTTCGAAAAATATTGAGGCAATGTTGCAAACATTTGAAGTAAATCAATTCTTCCCCAAGTTTCCCCGATACTTTTCATGCAAACCTTGTTTATCACCGTTTTCAACATTCCATCGCTTCTCTCAGTATCTCCTGCATACACTTATCCTGTCTTATTTCAGTTTCTTTCAAGAACTTTATCTCTTCACACACCACACCCAAAACTTCAGTTTTTTCCCTTTTCGTCCATCTTATTTTTTTCCATTCTTCTCCACGCCCACATCTCAATCTACGCTTATTCCGATACCTCAATAACCATGATTCTGATCCACAAAAATTATGCTCCATATTGAGGTTTGCGCGGGTATTTTCTTTACGTCATTACTTAAGGTTCATGTCATCAATTGTCGACTATACTTCGTAAAGGCTTCTTCGCCTGATGCCATTATTATTATTAGTAAAACTCATATGTGCAGAGAGACAATGTCAGGTGGCCAGTACCATTAAGACCCAAGAATTATAATCGAACTTGCCTTGGAAAAATCACATGCCATCTCAAATCCAATAAGTATCACAAAAGATAATGAATAAAATCAGTCAAGAACAAACAATACACTTAAATGAAACTTCCAAACACCAATTTCTAACAATAAATAAAAGAAAATCCTCATCTCATTAATATCAGTTTCCCAAACAACAAGAAAAACATCAAAACTAAGCTGCTACACACAATTTTACAAAACACATCAATCTAATTAAATTATAAATTGTTTACTTATCTTTTCTTAAAAGTATTACTCCTGTTACGAAAGGGCTCGAATAGTTTTACAAGTAAAATGTTCCAATAAACAATTGTTTTATTAACAAATAACATTTTTTTATTATCTTTGTGGCCGGCATTTTACCTTAAATTTGTGGTCATTCCTCCATGCAAAAAACCGCGGGAGATGCTGCAATAGTAACTTTTGACGGAGTCATCCTCTAATGTGCATTAAAATGCAACAATTTTAGAGTGTAAAAATCATTCGCCTTGAAATGGATTCGAACCCGGATCCCTATATGTCCGGCCGAATGCTTTAGTCAATTAAGCTGGAACGCTTCGATGGCTTAACTGACTAAAGCACTCGGCCGGACATCTAAGGGATCCGGGTTCGAATCCCGGTCAAGGCGAATGATTTTTACTCTCTAAAATTTTTGCATCGTCCATAATCATTTTTACATGAGTGGACCGTTTTAAATTTTCTAATTTATGTCTCCCTAGTTTAATATTAATTCCTATATCTCGCAAAAAGTTTAAAGCTAAAACATTGGCTGGATGGAACGCAATGAAAATAAATATAAGACAGCAGACGAAAAGACGTAAAATAAAATAAGCGTTTTGTTTATTTCAATATTATAATTAAATCGTAATTCACAGGACTATAGAGAGAGTATTTATGCATTCATTTACTACTAAATATTACTAGGAGGTGGGTCGCGGTAGTCCAGGGGGTAGAGCGTTGGACTGTTGACCGGAGAGGCCCGGGTTCGATTCCCGGGCAAGTGATTTGTGATGTGATTTTTCGGGCACCACATCTTCCTGGGAAACCATAACCGGCACAGGGAAAGGAACTGGCCCCCCTACCCTGACGTGTGTGAATTTCTAACGTTGTCGGGCTTAGTAATTGGTGAACTCTACCATCATCACCTATATATATAATTATATATATGTATATATACATATGTATATATATATGTATATATATATATATATATATATATATATATATATATATATATATATATATATATATATATCAGTTGTAAATAAACCATTTTGAAACACATGATACATTTTAAACTCGCGTGAAGACTGTGCTAATTCGTTGTGAATTTCACACGCCGTCGGGCTTAGTACTGGGTGAACTCTACCATCACCTACCAAACCGACCTTCGGGTTGATTACTGTGTTTATGGTTTATTTTTATTACGAGGAGGCCAAACCTTGCCTTTTTAAGACTTCTCTGCACTACAACACTATTTAAATGTAGACTAAATATAGGTTGAGTCTAATAAATACGCAGTTTTGGAAACACTAAATTGATTGAGTACAAAATATTATTTTACTCTATTTACTTTTTCAATGCAAAAAGGAACTATCTCACTGCCATTCCTTAATTTTAGAGAAGGAAAAGTTAACTTCTCCATTAAATTTTGACAAATTTTCGTATTTTCCTTCCCTTCGCACGGTTTACTTTTAGAGCATGGCTACGTTAAAAACAATAAAGGCTTTATTCACATGGTAACCAACGATCCAGATGGAAACTCACTAGGTACGGTAAAAAGAAGGTGAATTTAAAAAGAAAAAAAGAAAACCCTTTTAGGCTTAATCGAGTACGAACCGTTCCCTTTGGGGAACCACTATGAAATAAAATAGAAATAAAAAAAGAGTAAAGAATGTCGAAATACTCAGTCGATTAGTCTCGGCATCAAAAACGACGGCAATGGAATTCAATCGACGGAAACGCACCCATTGAATTGAAATAAACAAAAAAAAACAAAATAGTAACGAAAACTGTCCATACTCCTCCAGTACGAGAGAATTCATTCTTCTTCCCAGATCTCACGTCCAGTCGCACTCTGTCGCAACAAACGTTAAACGGACAGTTTCCGGAAAGGAGGAATCCCTGAATTGGAAGGGTAACATAAAAAAAGGGTCAGACGGAAGGGTCGCGGAAATGGGAAAACATTCCCTTTGAACGAACACCGGAGGAGGTAAAGTAAAAAAAAAACGAAAGACGACGAAAAGAAGAACGTCGCTATGCCCCCCTCTTTTCTAGGGAAAAACTAACACTAAGAAACAGGACTTCTTGACTTCTTGAGACGACCGAAGAGAAGAAGGCGAAAAGGGGAAGGAAGTGACGTAAAGAAATGAGAGAAGCAAGGAGTAAACTAAGCAGAAAGCCGTTCACATTGAATTCCAGGTCGTGGGTTCAAATGATTCTCGAATACATGAGGACAAGAGTAGGCAGGCAGTTTTCAATGGGCTCCGTGTGTTAATTAGTAAATTTAAATTGATATTTAGCGCGCAGTCAATCAAATAAGATGCCGATGATATTACCTTATGCTTAAATATCATTACAAGATACTACATCTTATGTCATTTTTTAGAATTCCTAACACACACGATAGTATAGAACTCGTAAATGATATCGATAACCTCTGACATTATCAAGGTTTATTCTACAACTGCACAGTACCCCAAAAATACGCCGTAAGGGCGTGCGGCGGGGGGTGTTAGGATACCACACGTAAAAAATAGTGGGCAACTTCGCGCAATACGAGCAAAAACATGCTAATGCACACCCACACAAACAATTACATCCATGCAAAACATATTTAAACACACACTAATACAAACACATACAGAAGCCCTATAGACTCTGCGAATGCACTACATCTAGATAATACCCTGCAAGCCGCCGCAAGGGCGTATGACGGAGGGTGTTAGGTCAAAATACGCAAAAGAGAACAAAATCACATGCTAAATCAAAACATCCATGCAAACCTACACCCACAGTGGTGTATACATTTATGTAAAAACCCTTTCTACTTACATGCATGCAAATACACACATATACAAGCAACTGACTAACAAATTCACCGTAGGATACAGGAGAAAAATTATCCAATAACGTGCAAGCTAGAATTTGAAAAGAAGCAAAATTCCTCTACCACATGGACATATAATGGTCTCCTCCCCCACAGTACACAGGTAGGGAATGTGACCCAACGCTGCAGGTAGCGGTAGGGTCCCCCCCCCAACAGAGAGAGAGACGAAGGATGGTAGTTGAAACTTAAAAATAGACGAAGCAGAGCAAGAAACACTGAAAAGAGCACTACATTATTTAATGGAATTCTAATGCGGTCATGCGGGAAGGGTTTTGACAACAAAACACACGAGGCCAGAGAAATTGCATGCAATTGAGTAGAACTACATCTACTTAATACCCCGCAAGCCGCCGCAAGGGCGTGTGGCGTGGGGTGTTAGGTCATCACCTGTAATTAAGAAATAAACCGCATGCAAAAATGACAAATTTATACAATCCACAAACAATGCATGGTATACATTCATGTAAAATTCCTTACACCGCACACACACGCAAATATACAAACTACCAACTAACATACACATGAACCTACAAATATACCTGATATATTTGCAATGATTGTTTTTGTTCCGTCTTGTAAATTAAATGTTTTTAATATATCTAAAGAGACTTAGGTGTCTTGCTATTATGAATTCTCATTGCCGGGGAAAAAATTAATTACTGAATTATATTAAAAACTAGTTTTTCCCTTAGGCGCTGAGAGTGGCAAGTGGAATTTGGACTTCGACTTCTACTACAAGTATTATTTGTATAATTCAGTACTTCCTAACATTAACAGTACTTATCGGAAAAGAAAGAAATACTTGGTTGTTCCACATATATTATATATGTGGAACAACCAAGTATTTCTTTCTTTTCCGATATGAATCGCTTCCACAAAGTGACGCCTCAGACAATTTTATTTAACAGTACTTACTTATTTTCATTAGAAGTACGTGTATTAAATCCCTACGCTACAAATTTACTTGTCTCGGACAATCCTGATTGTCCGACGAATGTCTATCTATCACAAGAAGGGAAGTTTAAATTGTTGGGTTGTTAAGGTAAGTTTTAATTGTTATGAATTGTTTAGAAAATGGTGAACACTAGGCACATATGAATTGTTAAGGACATTATACATCATTGATATATTTATATGTGTGAATTTAGTCACACGAAAAATATTTTTAACTTTATTTTTTATTTTTTAAAACAATGCGCACAATATTCATGACTGTTAACAGATCGCTTTTACCTGAAAAACGATAAACGCATCAACAATTGACACAAGAATGTTGATCGGGGGTCGCCATTTTCTCGTGTACCTCGAGAGAAGTTTATTATTCGTGATAAATATTCTTATTGCTGTGTGCACAGAAGTATGAATTCGTGCATGCATTTGAATTTAAGACGTGTGTCCAAAAAGGCGACGGACATTTTTTTAAATTTCGCATAGTCGACCATTAACTCTTGCCAAAAGGTCAAACGATCAATAAAGAGTAGTACTATGGATATGCAACCCTTTTTGCAATTCGGGAAATAGACGTCCATATTTGCGGCGAAACAAGTAATGTCTTTTTTGCCCCACCACGATAATGCACCTACTGACACTGCATGTTCGTAAATTGTTGGCCAACAACAGCACTGCAATGATGTCCCAGCCTCCATATTTGTCATAATTGGAACCGTGCGACTTATTTCTGTTCCCGAAAATAAAAATAACCTTCAAGGGCCATCGTTTTTTAACCATAGATGAATTTAAAATCCATTGATGACAGAGCTAAAAGCTATAGAAAAGATGAGAGTTCCAGAAGTGATTCGAGCATTGGAAAAAGCTTTAGCGTAAGGGTGTCATATCTCATGGGAAGTACTTCAAAGGGGATAACATAGATACATAAATGAAATTCTTTCCAAATTTCTAAAATTCCCGTTATTTATTGAACAAACCTCGTGTATTGGGTCATACGCTATCACCAGTCGTGCACATACACAAATACATACATGTATATAGGTACAGGAGCATCATATAATTATTGAATAAATAATTAAACGTATGTTTCGATTCTGTAACGTGCTTGTATACGTCTTTTGACTGTGTCTAGCTTTATCATTTTATCCCGGCGGTATATAGTATCTATATATATTGGAGCCGCGTTAGGTGTCGAAAGAAAACTCAGGTGTCCTGTACCATTCTAAAAGTCTTTAAGTTGTGCTTGCTTTCTTCGTGAATCAAGACGTTTCCAAACCTGATTCCGTCAACATACCCACCACCCCCAATCTCTTCTTGTGGAAATTAAAGAAAAAACCTTATAGCTGTTAGTATCTTACCCTTTTCCAATTCCTTAAAAAAACGTTTCCTCACAAATATTCACCGCGTATTACAACAATGGCCAAAGGCGTGAAAATACCTTTCTATAAACTTTTTATCAAAATTTTCCTAAGACCCGTCCAAGGAAGCCTAGCTTTTTTTTTAAAGGCTGTTCCACATTTTCTTCGAAATCATTCATCTTATGCAAGGTTTGATGTCAGTTTAACTCTCAAGTATTAGACCTTTCCTAAGACGCTTTATTTTGACCCGTATATTTTATAATTTATACGTCTTATCTTTAATTTTCCTCCGAAAATTCTGTGCATGTGCATTCTTCATCTACATCTACTTAATACCCCGCAAGCCACCACAAGGGTGTGTGGCGGGGGGTGTTAGGGCACCACCCGTAATTAAGAAAAAAGACCGCATGCAAAAGCCACACATTTATGCGATCCACAAACAGAACTCGGTATGCATTCATGCCAAAAACCCTTACAACCAACACGTATGAAAACACTCAAACTACTAACTAACATACACATGCAACGTATTTAATCAGTGTATTCAATTCCAACCCGTATTTCTTATACCACGACGATATCTGGTCTAAATTGCTTCAGAATATTCCACAATCTTCTGATGCAGCCAAACAGCTAACGTTAAAACGTTATGTTTTGAGTTAACTTTGAAGTTCTCTCGATAATTTTGGTGCATAGGAAAGTAATTGTTCGTTTTTGTCTTTGTCCGATAGTGCTAACTTCATACACATTATTTTTCACATAAGTGAGACTTGCACATAATTTTTAAATATATATATTTAAAAATAATAGGAAATAGTAGATAATAGAAGAATGGAGTCATTGGGAACGTAGAGATACAGAAGAATGCTGAGAATTAAATTAGATATAATCTATCATAAGCAGTAATCTGTCTCCTTAGCGTGGAGTCTTGATGGACCCTGAGACCACTATAATTTTAAATTCTAACTAATAGGAAACGAAATATCCTTAAGACCCATATTAAAATAACTAATTATTTAACACTGCATAATTTCTGCCTCCATTAATACCATCCAAATCGCCTATTCTTATTCAAAAAATTAAGAAAATTCGTCCCTTGAATTTCCAAGTACCCTTAGGTATGTGCTTTAGTGCATTTGACAGACTAGATGGTTTCAGAGATGGGTCTGCATATAGGAAAATAATTGCGTACTAAAATTCCACTGAGTTCCCTAAGTTCACTTGTAATAATTTCGGCATATAGTCTTATGTTACCCAATTAAGGTTGGGGCTATGGGCTGATTTGATTTGCGCCCGAAATCCAATAAAGCGTGCCATCTCGTCCTAATTTCTCAAGCGTTCTTGTTTCAAGTGTTGCAAGCCTTTTTCTCGTTATGAGTTAGCGACGAACATTAATTAAATCTTCAGATTTCCTGATAAATCCAATTTCGTCATCACCATCTTGATTTTTCTTTCTCTTAAAACCTGACATTCCCAATTTCGTTCTCCTTTCAAGTGTAGCCGAAGGAAGTGAAGTTGAGAAACTCCTCTTACGCTTTTCGGAGCCACTTTCCAAGATCTAAGATATGGAATCATCCATTATCTTCGGAGTGGGCCCTAAGTACATCCGCTGTACGTTTGTAACAGGGCAGCAATATTAAATTTCCACGTTAAATGAAATACTCAACGTTAAAAATTACTACAGCGGCACCCATGACAACCTTCCAACAAACAAATGCTCGTTACTTCTGTAGGAAATAATTCCGGATTACATTTTATGCATTAAAAACTTATTACTTCCCTTCAAATTAGGCATTATTCTAGAGTGCCATTCACAAGCTTGAAGGGACACCTATTTTTGTTTTATTAAACGTAGTAATTATAGTAAAATGAATGACATAAAATTAAATACGACGGTGAGAAACTAGAATGCTTTGTTTGATGGTTATAGCGACAACAATGCTCTTTAACGTTCAATGACAACCAATAAACAGCAACTAATTTCTCCTCGTTGAGGAGTCTCGTTCGTCTGCGCGTCGTAAAACTAATATCATATTCAATTCATTAAGATGCAACCTTAAAATTTTCCTTCACTCTGATGCAAGAAACAAACATAAAAGTGGTTTTATCAATATTTATAATTGTGTTAGCATAAATTAAGTAATCACATCTCAACAGGCATTTAAGGTATGCATAAAAAGAATTGATAATAATTTTTTCTGGACGTGCGTTTCAAAATGCTAAGTTCAAACCGTCGGTTAAGTGTGCGCATGATCACAGATAATATTGGCATTGATAAGATGACAGTGCACACCATTATCACTAAAAAATTAGCGAAGCGAACCAATTAGCTTAAATTTTCGCTAATCGAAATTAATGTCTGCGCTAAAGCCTGCGTCCGGAAGGTCAAGTTCAGAGATGAGTTTCTACTTGAGAATACCTTCTTTAACGGCATCGCGACGATTCCCCAATCCCCTCGAAGTCCCACCTTGGCAACAGCAGAGTAGACTATTCCTATCCCCCAATTAAAGTAAAATCCTCCCTCAACGGACACCACCGTGGGACCCTAAGTGCTGTCAAAGAAGCTTACACGCGTACCATTAAGGACCTTTCGGAGTCCGCCAACATGGAGCCTTCGAGTCGTTAGAAAAGTCGCCGGCAAAATTGCGTCAACGATCAACTTTGAAGAATTTTGAGTAATTTAGGTAATATTTGAAATAAATCTATTTTTCTGAAACTTTTTACGATACCTCATATAAAACCTTGCGCTTACGAAATATTCCATTTATATTAATATAAGTGCATTCCCATTTGGAATTGCATGCAACTAAAAAATTCATTTTGTATTTTATTGCGCAAGGACGATATTCCAATAAGATACCCGTATTTTATTCCATCTTGCGTCACATTTCACGAAAATGAGCCAATTATTTATTAAGAAGAATCATTAAAATTTATTCGGAAAAATCCCCTGGGCAACACCCTAATCAACAAACACATAAATATCAACGCTGATTGTAAATATAATCACTTCATAGCGATAATGATGCTCATTTGTCGTTTTTTTATGTCAATTAATAAACAACTCTCAAGCGATCACTTTTTCTTAGTCTGTTTCAATGTAATTTTATTAGCCTTTATATGACCTTTTTTGCATCAACGTGAATAAGTGGAAACATGGTCATTATAGCAAGATGAAAGGCATAGAGTAGAATCTTTTAAAATGTGGATGTGAAGTAGAATGCAAAAGGTTAAATGAATAGAAAGAAAAACAAACGAGGAAGTGCTCGGAGGACTAGAAAAGGAGGCAGGGAAGGTGGACATATCATTTTGATTGCGAATGGGATATTGAGAACTGTGATGGAGTGGACAACGTTAGTAAAACTGAAAATGGGCAGGAATAGTAGGCTAACAGGCTGGACGGAATGTAGGGAGGTAGGAAATAAGCGGAATTGAAGAGGGGCTTACTGTTGCGTCGGATTTCAGGTTATGCTTTGTTAGGCGAGGCTGAGATATGTATCGCTATTCAATATTTTTCCATACTGTTGCTGAAATAACGGTCCAATATCAAAAATTGATACTGAATAACTTCGCATATTACCTCGGAATACGTTAATATTATTAATATCGGTAATCTACCATTTAAGGTAGGTTTTCGCATCGACAAAATCTGCCGAACGGTAAAGCGACATTTCCATTTATTCTCTTTACAAAAAAAAACAAAGTCTGTCCGAAAAGAGGTAGGATTGAGTCGATTTAAAAAATGAATATCCAGAATTAATGCATTCACTCAAAAGTCTTCAAAGTAGCACCATTTTGCGTCCACACACTGCTGCCACCGGGTTTTCCACGCCTGGCAAGCCTTCTGGAAGGCGGCGCCCGGAATGCTGCTTTAGCTCCCATGCCACGGCACGTTGTAACGGTTCCCGCTTCGGTGACGTCCTCATAGCAAGGATTTGAGGCGGACGAAGAGGAAGAAGTCCGGTGGGGCACTGTCTAAACACTTTGGATTCTCACTCAAATAGTCCAGAAGATCTTGGGAGATCCGCGAGCGAGTTTCCTTTTGTTCCACCAACAGCACTCGCGGCACCAACTTCGCACACACCTTTCTCATTTCCATTTTTTCAGTCACAAGCAATGCACATCACCTTTAGGGATTCCAAGTTCATCAGAAACCACGCGAACGCTTAATCTGCGATCCCTGTCCAACAAAGCCTTTACTCTTGCAAGATTTTCGTCACTTTATGAGATCGAAGGGCGTCTTGAACGTTCTTAAATCTTCTCAACCCTCCCGAAACCACTTGTGCCACTCAAAAACACCCAACCTTCCCATGGTGTTATCACCATAGGCTGCCCTGAACATACCATGAATCTCTTTCCCAGTTTTGCCCAGTTTCACGAAACATTGATGGCGTAGTGCTGTACCAATAACCGGTTCATGACGGAGCGTAACGAGGTCACGTAATAGAGGTTTCGCAAACAAACGATCCGCACTCCAAAAAGGCTGGGAGCCAACTGTCACCGGCCTTCAGCCTTTCTTGAGACTCCTCTCCCTTGAACCCAGCCAGAGATACCCCCGCTCGTCCGTCCATCCAGGAAAAGTAATTCTTTTGGAGCAGACCTTGTATGTTGATGTCCAACACGATCGTAATAGGATCTGTTTATTTGAAGCATCCAAGAATAATTGTTCATTTTTAAATTAAAATATAGTTAAAGCGCATAACCTCCTGAATTTGGTGCATAATTATAATTTTGGTAACTGGTCTTGTCATAGCTACGTATATTGATTTCTTTTGGAACAATTAACAACGCCTTAGCAACGGAGTCAAAGTACACAACATGTCATCGCTGTGATCGTGTTTCATTTGATTATCGCTTTTAATTGAAAGCGGCAGTGTTTAACGGCAAGATTACAAACATAATAATAAATTTCACCATGGAAAAAGTATTTATATTTTTATGATTCCATAAGTGGGTACTGTCCGGAATAGCTTACCCTATTCTTTAATTAGAGCAGTCCTGGAGTAAGGTAGCTTACATTCTAGGACCAATCCAAAATAACAAATTAAGGGAATAGACCGAAAATAACATAAATAAGAACGGCGAACGGCGAAGTGCAGATAACTACGTGGGAATGAAATATTAATACCGGCGATCGATATGTAGTGTGGCTAAGAACTCACGTGACCCATTTAGCGGAATCCCCAGAATGCAACGGGAATACAGAAAATATACTTTCAATAATGCATTGCAAATTCGTTATTAAGGTTTATTGAATTTTCGCAAAATTGCAGCAGGAGTTAAGTTGAGAATTGGATTATACGCAAAACAGCTAGCCATCCAAAATATAGATTAACATATATCCACTATATATTAATATAGCTTAATATAGATATAATATAATATTATATATAGATTAAAATATATGAATATATGTGATACGAGGTGTGTTAAAAAAGTATCACGACTTTTGTGTTTTTTTTGTGTAAAAATTATTTATTTATTCATTAATATCTATTTTATTTCCTTCAAAGAAATCCCTATTAGAAATTATACACCTGTACCGTCCAACGTTCTTTCCAATCCTCGAGGCACTTCAAAAAAATCATTTTTTGTGATCTTGTTCAGCTCCTCCTTCGATGCAGTCTTTATCTCGTCAATCGTAGCGTAGCGTCTTCCTTGCAAGGACCTCTTCAATTTCGCGAACAAGAAAAAGTCACTGGGGGCCAGATCTGGGGAATACGATGGCTGCGGCATCATTAGTGTGTTGTTTTTGGCGCGCACAAGTAACGACGTGTGAGCAGGGGCGTTTTCATGATGAAAAAGCCAATTTTTGTTCTTCCACAAATCCGGGCGTATGTGGCGGATTGCTTCGCGCAATTGGGCATAGCTTGCAGGTAATATTCCTTATTTACCGTTCTACCCTGTGGCAAGAACTCATGATAAACCATGCCCCTGCAATCGAAGAAAACTGTAAGCAAAACTTTCAAATTCGACCGAACTTGGCGCGCTTTTTTCGGTCTCGTCTCGTGCTGCAGCTTCCATTGGGATGATTGTGAGTCTGGGAGTTTCCACGTTATAACCAAAAACCCATGATTCGTCACCAGTTATGACACTCTGGAGCAAATTTGGGTCGTCGCGGTCAGAACCCAACACCTCATTAGCAATGTTAATGCGTTGCTGTTTTTGGTCGAAATTGAGCAATTTTGACACGAATTTCGCGGTGACCCGTGTTATACCCAAATCATTGGTAAAAATCGGGTGGCAAGGGCCAATCAATATGTTTAGCTCCTCAGCAACTTCTTTAATGGTGATTCGACGATTGGCCAATAATATTTTCTTCACTTTATCAACGTTTTCGTCTGTTGTTGACTTGTTCGGGAGACCGGCACGCTCTTCGTCGTTCAAATCTTCTCGGCTCTCTGAGAACATTTTTTACCACCGATAAACACGTTACTTCGGTCCAAGGTAGCTTCTCCATATGCTAGAGGCAAGATTTGGAATGCTTCCACGCATTTAATTTCGTTATTCACACAAATTTTGATACAGATTCCTTGATCCTTTTTTGGAACAGGCAAAATCGAAGACAAGCCAAAACACGTCCACGCAAAACAGCTGTCAAAAATTAACAGTACATTCAAATTTTGGTAGCCAAAATTTTCAGCATTAGGGAGAGACATAAGTACCAAAAAACACCACAGGAAAAATCGAAAATCAAATATACGTAACCCATGATAATTCAAAATTCGCTATACTTTTTGAACAGACCTCGTATGATATGGAGGCAAAACGATTTATTTAAGTTTAGTTCTTAGACATAATATTTAAAAAATAAAAATATCACACAATGGAACAACCCAGTGCTAAATTACTGAATTATTTTAACAATAAATCTAAATCTTTTGCAAGATTAATCCAATAATCTATACGGGGACTTGGGGACCACCCTTAGGGGTGCTTCGGGCCACGATGTTGGTAACAGGGAAAATCTAGCTAATCGATATTGAGTCGAGCTTGACCGAGTCGTGCAACGTTTTACAAAGTCGAAAAATACACTTCACGTGGAGGCACTTCTTTCCGCTCAGACAGCTCCGAGGAAACTACCGACCGGCTGCTTTAGAAGGGCAGACCCCCCCATAACATTTCCCAACCAGTTTTACTACGCTGTCTTGATTAGTCCCGTCACTATAAAATAATGCGCATTACTTTCATATTTGACCATGTACATGAATACATATACATATATGCACACTTGTGTGTAGATACGAAGAAGCCGTGAATCATGGATGACATGATTACAAAGAAAGATGAGAGAAGAATCTGAAAGAATGTAAACACAGAGTAAGGAAAAAGGGACTACAAAGAGTTCAATAATATTTTAAGACGGGTTTAAAGCAAAACCAGCATAGAGGAAGAAGTAGTGTGAAGATATGAAAAGCTTGCATTGGAAGGGTGAAATTGTTGCGCTATACAAGAACATTAAAACACTAAAGAGAATTTAAATGTGAAGATCTGTGTCCACAGTTGGAGATACGTCTGAGAAGAAAATATTTGAAATAGAAAAAAAACCAAGAAAGATGTAAGATAGAAGGAATGTATAAAAAAATTCAATGGTAAAGAACATAGGCCAACAAGCTTAGACATAGAAATGGAATAGGACGTAGATGAAGCTTAGGTCCCGGCATACTCAACAAAGAGACAAAATGGGCATTAAGGGAGATGAAATCAAATAAGCCCGTAGGGGTAGACTAATTCCTGCGGAACTACTACAATGTTAAGGAAAATTAGGGAGGAAGAGGCTATATTGACTGATTCGTAGTATCTATGAGGAAGGAATCTGGCCGGAAGACTTTGTGAGATCAGTTTTAGTTCCTATTCCGAAAAAGTTAAAGGCCACGTCATGTGAGGACTACAGGACGATAAGTTTGATATCCCACGCAGCTAAAGTTGTCCTCAGGATCATAAACAAAAGGATAGAGAGTAGGGCAAATGATTACTTATGGGATGATCAGTTTGGGTTTAGGAAGGGGAGAGGTAAGCGTGATGATATTGCAGTAATGAGAGACAATCGGGACGCCTTTGCCTGTTTCGAAGATTTCGAAAAGGCGTTTGTTAAAGGGTATAGGGGAAAAATCATGAATATATTGCAGAAAACAGGAATAGATTGGAGGGACAGGAGGCTAATCCGCAACCTGTACATATCTCTGACTGCCCAGGTGCGAGTGGGGAACGGAAAGTTCGCATACACTCTACCCCCCTGAACTACCGTGACTCACATGTGTATATATAAATATATCTATATATATATATATATAATATATATATATATATATATATATATATTTATATACATATGTATATTTCTACATATAAATATTTATGTAGATATATATACACATATGTATATATGTGTGTGTGTATGTATGTATGTATGTATGTCTGTCTGTGAGTGTGTATGTAGGTGTAAGATAAACATAAAAAATGAAACACTTCTGTTCCAGTCATTATTTAGCCCAACGGTATTCTTTTCATTATTCTCTTTTACTCCCACGAGTGGTTGTGTGATTTTTTCTTTATATTTTGCTATTTTGATGAAATTTTAATACGTTCCTTAGTCCAGGTGAGTTTAGAATATATAGTATATTGAAATTACTTAGTGTCTAACACAGATTTTATCACATTTTTTTCACTATCCCTGGCCGGGGTTTCCTCTTCTCAAAACAGAAGTTTATATCGCCATTCCATTCCTAAAGCATAGGTACCAGATGCTTCCACGAGACAGTTAAGGCGGCGTAATTAGGCAAATGGCAACTTTTTTCAAAGGGATTAGCATTTATTTATCCGCTTTTGCTCAGAGAATCCCCCCGACATCTTAAAAAGCCATCTCCGTGGGGACCCCCATCCATGATTTCTCCTGATTCCCGCCGCTCGAGTTTCATTTGTTTTAAATTGTGTGGAAGTTCGGGTTTCATTTGCTTTAAATTGCACGGCTGGGGTGGTGTTTTTCATTTCTTTTGAATTGCATATCCACCGCTAGGTGGCTTGGGATTTGCCCCGTTATTCCCAGTGAAAAGGCGACGCCTTTTTTTCCGGCCGCCATTCCCCTTGTCCCACCCCGTTTAACAGCCACCGCTCCTTTTCCTGCAGGGATACCAAAATATTCGCTTATATCCCCAATCTTACCAACATTTCAAGGTACATAGTCTCATTGGAGTGGTCCATTCATCTTTTTGACAAATCTGATTAAAATTGGTGTTTCCCGTTCGGAGTATAATGGGACCAGGTTATCCCAAAATTTTCGACTAGCTTCTCAATTTTTTTCCACGCAAAGCGGCAAAATCTGCATTTTTTTGCAATCTTAAATCATCATAAAAAAAGATTGAAGTGAGAACAAGGGTTTTATCATCATTGAAAACTAATAAAAAATGCGTAGAAATAACATAAATATCTTAAAAAATTAATGCTCCCAATTTTAGTATAAATTACTCACTTGATGACAGCATACGTCATGACTGTTATCAAATCTTAATATAATACAAAAATAATTTATTTTTCTTTGATGAAATATTCCCAGAAATAATCATTAAATACAATTGTAGTAATATCGCACATTTCATAAAAGCATCCTTAACATATAATTAAACTCACAGAGAGTGCTGGTTTTGAAAATTTCCCTCTTTTTAAAGAAATTTGCTGCGACAAAAAAATACTTAGACCATTAAAAAATATATATCTGCTCATTCAAAACTTTTTACGTCGGTAATAGTCATCTGAATAATGCTAACCTATGGCGTGTTAATTACATTTTAGGCTGAACATATATTTGTAGTCTCGCAGTGAATGGGCAAATATTTATGGGTAAAAGAGTCCTTCAAAAAGTTCCTCGATTCCTAATGAATATTTTGGATCCCAAAAACAGTGTAGAGGAGCATGATTGGAAAATTGACGCAACTCGAAAAAGAAGTATACCTTTTTCCATTTCTCTAAAATTATTAAAACATAATAAGATTTATGAACATTTTATATTCGATAAGAAGCTATCACCTTTATTAACTATTTATTGATATTCAACGCTCGCTTTCGATATTGAAGATATTTTACACCTTATTCCATATGGGCAACGTAGTCAGCATAGCGATAACATGTGGTCGATATTATTGAATGGGACAATATTTTAAGACAGAGGACAATATAGTCTATTAATGAACAAAGACGATCACATAAGGTCAACATTATTGAATGGCACAATGTTATAGATATGGCGATGTGGAACATACGTATAGTCGATATGGCCGTAAAATTATATATGAACGCTGTAAACGTTCGTGGTCGGTACAATCGATATAAACTAAATTACCGATATAACCGAAAAGGACGATATATTCGATTTCTTTAAAGTTTTTATACGAAAACGATACGGGGACATAGTATTCCGGAAAATAAGGATAAACCGAACGATATTGGCGTCACTGAAAATATTTCAATTACGTTAAATTTTTAAAGATAAATGCAGAACGTCTGAATATTTTATCGATCTGGGCAACTCATGATAAGATGGCAGATGAGTGACTATTGGGCGGTATAGGATAATCATGGCGGTAGATCAATTATTGGCTAAATAGATTACAAATTAGTTCGATTTAATGAAACAAAATGTCGGGAGTGTAAAAGCTGTAAAATGAGGATAGAAACTTTGGTGTCACACATAGGCATAGCGTAAATAATTGGTCCTTTTGACAAGTCTCCGCATACTAAAGGAGAATGTGGGAATAGCTGGTTGAAAGTGGAGGCCTAATGCCAATTCGCTCCGGGCACCAAGAGATTCCCTAGTTTTAGGCTCAGAACCCCTCCTTGGTGGCTTCAAAGGCCAAAGATGCATACGTTTTTCAGGGCTTTAAAAACTTAATTGAAATTCACGAAATACCTCGTTTTCGTCCTGCCAGGCATCAAAAGCACATGCGGGACGTTTGATGAGCAAGCCTCCTTAACGTAGGCTATTCTTATCCCCTACCACAAGGCCTAGGAAGTAAGAACATTGCGGGGAAAGATTTCTCACCTGAATAAAGAAAAAGAAAGAGAGAAAACACTAATTAGGTAAATATCAGGATTAAGGGTAACAATATTTGAAGGGAGAACATTATACTAACACGTGGATAAACATGAATGGGGAAGAAAAAATTGATCTACATCTACAGAGTACCCCGTAAACCACCGAGAGGGCGTGTGGCGGGGGATGTTACGTCACCGCCCACATATATATATATATATATATATATACACACACACACATATATATATATACATATATATATATATATATAAATATATATATATATAAATATATATATATATATATATATATATATATATATATATATATATATATAAATATATATATATATATATAAATATATATATATATATATATATATATATATATATATATATATAAACATGCAAAAATCTCTACAACTCACACACATGCAGATAAGAGGGTAGGCTGAAAACTAATGCACACATGCTTGTAGACCACAAGCAACATGATCGCCAGAAACCCTTCTGGTTGTATGTGGAAGCAACATTGCCCTCTACACGCATGCGCAGGTTTGAGGTCGTTAAATTCATCTAGTGTATTTTGAGAAGCGGTAGTATGGAGACGTGTTCCAGTACTATGCCAACGCGAGTTAAACAGCGTGCTGTTATGGACTTTTGAACTGCTGAAAAAGTGATCCCTACTGATATGCATCGTCGTTTAAATGCTGTTTATGTTGAAGATGCTGTTGATAGGCCTCTGTAAATAAATGGGTAGTAAATTTTCGTGGTTGCGAGCCGGGAAAAGTCATAATTGCATATGAAACACGCAGCGGGCGTCCGACCACTGGATTTTATTCAAAATGACCGGTATATTCAAGGAACCTGTTGGCTTTGTTATTGAACAATTATGTTAACCGTGAAATATGTGCACGATGGGTACCACGCCGTCTCACAGACGAGAACAAACAGCGTCGATTGGAATGCTGGGAGCAACTGCGAGCAACACCCTCCTTATACCCCCGATCTTGCGCCTTGTGATTTTTATTTTTTTCCTCAACTCAAGAGACACCTCAAGGGTAATCATTACACCTCGGACGATGAGGTGAAGGCAGCTGTCAAGGCCTGGATTCCAGAAATTTTCCGTTGACATAGCACCAGAACACGTCTCCATATTCCCGCTTCCAGCTATTAGGTACATGTTTTAAGACTGTCTTCCTGTATTTATCAATTAAATGTTGTTTGTGAAATGATATTTGAAGTTTGTAAATGTTTAAATCCTAACAAAAAAGCTCCTTAACAACGGCGAGAGGAGTTAAACAAAACGACTCATATTCGACGGGATTTTGCCAATCTACAGAGCGCGGCGTTTAAATCCGGACAAGCACGCGTTTCCTCGAATGAGATTTCCTGGCCGGGTTAGCAAAACCTTCCCCAGACTTATCCGAAGAATTATATTTAGCTACAGTATCGTAAACAGTTGATCTGGGGTACCAGAAGAATCGAACTAATTCGAAATATAACGCCCAGCGCGAAAACTTTCGATTAATAGCGGCTCTTCGATTGTTACCCGCACTTGTACGTAACATCTTGGTCATTTTGAGGTTATGACTGTTGACTAGATGCCTATAGCTTTCGAGAACGCCAATTGCGACCTCCAGTGGAACTACGATATGGCGGAAAATTCAAATTGAAATTTGTCTGTATTTAAGCGCTGCACCTTGCATATTCTGGTAATATAAGTTAAATCAACGTTATGAGTGTATCGTTAAACTTTGTAAGGAGAGTTTGATAATACGTTTTTTTCGATAAGGATGATTAAAAGGTTATTTACAACCGTCGAGGTTCGCGTAGTTAAGCCAGAAACACCTTAAGAATGGGAAGCAGACGAACACACGAAGCAAATGATTTGTCAGAATAGCGATTTATAGGCAATTCGGCTGGCGCCATCAGTACAATTATATTTTACGCTAAAACCAAATACAATCCATTTTCTGATGTTCAAATCTATATTATTGAGATTTACTCTCCCAGGGAATCCGAGTAGATAGACAATATTTGGAAAGCAAATGGATGGCGTCGTGGAAACCAATTTGAGGAACACATATACATTGGTCAACACACATGCTCACTGCTAAATGAAACACTAATAAGATCACCCCCAGAGCAGAGAATTTATCCTTCTAGAATTAAAAATTAGAAAATTGATGTCGAAATATGTTCCAATCAAAATCACATTTCGGTATTTATACCGTATGCGACCAACAGACGAAATCAAAATGTGGTAAGCGGCGATTGCCGGAAATTATTCCCTTTTCAATGATCGCAATATAGAGTTTTTTTGTAGAAACGGGTGTCTGGATTGTTGCGTTGTTTATGGAAACAAAAAAATATAATTGATCCCACTGGTGCTGAATAACATAATGTTGTCTTATTTCAATCTGATATTGTAACGTCAATTTTACTCTAGGTGGAGAACAAGTTTTTCCTTCTTAAAGTTTGCGTCTTTTAGAAATCACCATTCACAAATCTTTTAAACAAACAAAGTGTCCATCACATTCATATTTTCTTGTATAGATTAGGTGCCTCCATTACAAGCATGAAACATAATGGAAGAACGTAATCATCTTATATCAGGTTCCTTTTTTCTTTAAGGAACGCGGAGGATTCGTTTCCTCCAGTCAAATGACTTCGTAGAGGTCCTTCCGTTTTTATCTCGCTAGATATATTATTTCTGTTCCTTATTTTCATTTGATAAAAAAGTATTTTCACTTAGACTATCCTTTCATCAAACACCAATTTATTACATGCCATCGCAAACTGCATGTACATGAATGGTGAAAACATAATTTTAATTTTTTCAAATTGAATAGGGATAAAAAAGGGGGGAAGTAGAAATTCCTCTCTGTAATCCTTTGACAAAAATATCGATTGCTATTTAGATTTCCCAGATTACATCTTATTTTGAAATTCAGGCCATATCCAGACACATTTATTATAAACCACACCATTTCTGCGGACTTTGCCGATGCTTCAAGTATGTTGAGACGCTACTTGCTGTGCCTAGTTGTTGTGGGGAAGTTGTAACATTGTTGGCGTCCTAGTTTACTGTCCCGAAGTAGCGGAGGAAGTTTTAACATTGCTGGGTCTATTCTCAAATTCCTCTCCCTCGAAGTTTGCAGGTATACAGACGACAATGTCCCAAAAACTTCCTAACTTTAGTCTTTCTTAACAGTCGAAACTAAGGTTTGGAATATTTTTACGGTTTTTCTGGGTAAGTCTCTCGGATTCAATGGTTTAATTTGCTGTGACCTCTTGCTAATTATTGCTCTTCTGCAATTATTCCTATTCCATTTAACTTCTAGGTCTTGACAAACTCATTACCAATTCTCGTATAAATACTGCCTCAATCAACACATGTAAATGTTGCCGAACATGCATTCTTTTCAAATACTTAACTTCCAGACCATTTTTATCTTAAGAGCAAGAAAATATTACCCAGTAGAAGCTTATGAAATAAATGTCGTCTGAACCGAATTTTAATGCTTGACACGCTTAATCTTGGTTGATTTCCTTTTTTTGCATTATGAATCCGGTTTTTTCGAGCAAAAAGAAGAGAAAAACCAGGCTTACCTATGGCTATTTAACTCTAATCTTGTACGCGATACTAAAAACATTTGCGAATTAAAATTCTTACAATTATTATTTAGCTGTAGCATAAGGGATTAGGGAAGATCGATCTAGGTACTACCAACTGATATGATTTTTTATGCTCTAAAAATGTATCTTCGCAACCAATGGTACATGATACAATAACTAGTTCTTTGTCTATGTATACTTGCAACCTCCCTCTACATATTCCTTTCAAAATTTTTATTCTCTTCATCCTTCATCATCTCTTTCCCATTATTCATCCCTGCATATCAAAATCTAATTTTAAAGGCCACTCAATATTCACAGTAAGCAATTTTGCTACCCTCTTCGAATCTTTCTTAACAAACGACTTTCTCTCTCTTTCCATGCCTAGAAAATCCAAACTTTTTTTCCTTCCCGTTAACTTTCAACCCTCCCTCTTTATTCACATCTCAAAAACCTCTTATTCACGGTTACGCTCCTGCCTTGATTATTTTCAGATCCAGAAAAACACGCTCAATACTGAAGTTTCCCAGTAGCATTCATAATTTCCTTGGATATTTACATAAGGTTCTATCAATAACCCCCTTCCTCATTGTAAAAACTTCTTAATCAAACATAATTCTTTTTACGATGTGCTAAAAGATTGACCCCCTTCCTCCATCTAAGAACCAGTATCCTATTTCTTCTGTTTAAATGTCCTTTTCTCGCAATAATTCACTATGAATAATCTTCGGCAACCGGTGCCTTTAAGTTATAAGCTCACACAATTTTTTCAAACAACGCACGGATCAGCCGGTATTTCCGGTGGGCAATACGGACCTCCCCCTAAAATATAAGAGTCCTTGGCACCCAAGGAGTATTTGAGTTAACGTTGTTGAAAATATGATCAACTAGAGGAAGGTTTTTTTAGGATGTAACAAAATTTTCACATTATTTGGTGTCACTTATCTGCCAGAAAACATTATTTAATAAGTATTTTAGCAAAAATGGTAGGTTTTAGATGGACAAGGGCTATACAATGGTAATGCGATACTTTTATTTGCCTCTCCTAAGAGAAAAAACACAACCAGAAAACACAAAAGTAGGAACCTCTTCAACACCACACACTTCTTGCCTCCCTTTCAATCCGTCCAACATGCCTGTTCTATTCCTACCCCTTTCTCGTTTTCCTAACGTTCTTACCTCCTCTTCAACAAGTCTTAAACATTCCATCGCCAATCAAAATGCTCTGAATCCATCTTTCCCTTCCTCATCTGGATTGCTCCCGATATTATTCCCAAGTTAGTGACTTAACCCTCTCCCACCCAACTTAGCACTTCCTCGTTTGTTTTACTTTCTGCCCACTTCACCTTTCCCATTCTACTCCAGCCCCACATGCCAAAAGCCTCCAATCTACGCCTATTTTTCCGCTTCAATGACCATGTTTCCGCGCCGTGCAAAACCACACCCGATATCAAAGTTTTGACGAGCCGTTTCTGAACATCCTTACTCAACATCCCTGCCATTCCATTCCCTCCTCATTGTGAAAGCTTTGTCTTAAGCAGTCTTCGTCTTATTTTTTCTACTAATTTTAACCACCTTGCTCCAGAAAACTTCGGAGGTAGGTTGAATGTTCCCACCGCTTGATAAACTCATATTTTAACATGTACCTCAGCCTTTCTCTTTCTCAAAAACCCCAGAACATTCGTTTCATTTAGACTTTGACAATCTCGGGAGTTTTGGAAGGAGCTGCTCAATGCAATAGGAATATAAAAAGTAGATTTGCGTTACGAAAATAACCTTTCACATGCAGGAAAGTATTGATGACAGTTGAGTAAGGAATTTAAGATTACTGAAAACTTTGATTTGGGACGCGGTAGTGTACGGCTCGGAAACTTGGTAATTGAAGAAGGATGATAGGCATAGATTGAAGGGTTTTGAAATGTTGTCGTTGAGAAGGATGTTAAATGTGAAATGGACAGAATGTAAAACAAACAAGGAAGTGCAAGACATGGTAGAAGGGGAGGAAAGGTGATTGTACGGAGAAACCCAAAGAAGGTAGTAAAAATGGATTGTGTTAGACAATGGGGTTTTGATTTGTGCTTCGAATTGCCATTAAGTGGAAAACGTTGATAAAGCTGGGGAGGAGTAGGAATAGGAGAGGTAAGTTGGACAGAATGGAGGGAGGGAGAAAGGAGGCAGGTGGAATTGAAGAGGGTTTTAACATAATGCCGAATGCCAGGTTGAGTCTAGTTAGGTGAGGCTTTGAAATAAATTGGCGGCAGTTTCCCTGTCAATTCTTAAATCACCATAACTGGTAGAATTTCGTTAATAATAATAAAGAATAAAACTAAATATTTTGGATTATTAAAAAGGTCCACCAGGTTTGTTAAAAATTGCTACTCAGGGGAAGTGAGCGTGTGAGAGAAATGACGGAGGAATAAGATTGGGGCCCTCTTATTTTACGAAGAGAGCAGATAAGGCTATTACAAGGGCACAGGGCACCTGGGTTCTCCTGCGACACCGAGGGAAATTTTATGGCTACATATTATATTACTAGATTCAACCAAAAGACTAAAATTAGAAAGAGAGAGAGAGAAACCGCCACAGAAAGACAACCAAATAATCCTTCTTTAATCGCACCGTAAGTATTATAATAAAATTTAATTCAATCGCCCGAATTTATTAACTTATAAAACATTTTTAATGATCTAGTTAACGTCATGATGTACAATACGGTTTCAGTGCACGCATAGGTGTATGACTGTTTTTTTACATGATCTGCCATATATTCGAATGCACGCATGAATTTATATTTCTGCTTCTGTGGCTGGTGAACTAACACCCACCACTATACACCATAGCGGCGATTTGCGGGGTTTGTGTAAATATACGAATAAAAAATATATGTAGAAGAGAAATTTAAAGAAAAAATGTTGTGCTTAAACTGTGCTTAACTTAAACTGATATCTAGGATACAAGAGGGATTTTTTTTCTAAAAAAATGGGGGGAATTTCAACTTATGCATAGAAGATTGCACGCGGCCATAAATGAAACATATTTACATTTTTTACGGCAATTTAAAATAGGATTTCCATAGACGCCCATAAAACGAGGGCATGTGCCGTGAAAAATTGAAAGGCTGGCAGCTCAAGACACAATACCAGAGGTGACAATCCCTCCGATAATTACGACACGCTACTCAGTTTATCATAACAATGTTTTACAAATCTAGCTCCTCTACGCTGCACGTGATTCGATTCGGCAATCAATCTAACTTCATGAGGATCTAATATACTTGCAGCATATTCTAAATGAGGTCTAACGAGCGAAATATGGAATTTCTCACAAAAACTTCTCATCACATTTCCCGAATACGCTTTTAATAAATAGTTATTTTTTTATTGGCTTGCCCACACATTTACCGCATATGTACGAGATGTTTCACCCATGAGAGGTCGTGAGTGAGGGTAACACCTAAGCATTTAATCGAGTCCACAGTTTCCACAAATTTCGGTGTTTCCGATGCAGTGGGCGTTCGGGCGGAAATTACTCATAATCCATAGACTATTCACTATCCACTTTTCCGATTTAAAATATATTTCCCATACGTCCCACCAACATTGTACTAATGAATTAAGGTTATTTACTTAGGCTACTCTATCATCCTCAGATTAAGTTAAAACGGGCGGGAATGGTTACAGAGTGTTATTCAGGGTTATGAGGTAGGAATACGCTACAGGGTAGATTGACAGAAATAGCTTTCCGGGAAAAATACATAAACCAACCAACGCCTTCCACCACGACCGAGTTTCGGGAAACCATTATGGACTGACTTTGTGCGTTCAAAGGGAGGATACGTTCGTTCGCTTCTCCCACTTCATCTTTACCCTAAACCCTCATCGACCTCATATCCTTCCTCCAGCCGACCGAAGCAACTCTCCATCCCCCGGCCTAAGAGAGGGCAAAAATGATCAGGCTGGACTGGTTCCGGAAAGGCCGAGAAAGGGGTCTACAAGGATTTACCGGGGGATGTTGATTGGAATGTAAGGTGGAGAACGGAAACGGGGAGGAAAAGGAAATATTTGTACCCTCCATCTAGATACTAATGGAAACCGCGTCAAATACCCCAACCCTGAAAGTGTTATTTTAAGGGTCACTCGCTAAAGTTTTGAAAGTTGGTAGTAGTGTTATGGGGGGGGGGACGCTCATATTCTAGGGCATTCTAATTTTTATATCGATACTTGAAAGATGTTGATAGGCTTATGATACGCGGGCACTCATTAGAAACGAAATACATACGAGGGTCATCCGGAATGTAGTACCCGTTCGTGAAATAAAGACACAAAAGTAAATATTAACAAACATAAAAAATTTTATTTGAAAGAGGATACTTTAAACTACTTCTCAACATAATCTCCAAGCAAATTAAGGCATTTGTCATAACGTGTGACAAGTTTCTGTATTCCTGCTGCATAGTCCTTCGCCGCCAGCTCATTGAGATACGCGAGGGACCCATCTTGCACAAATTTTTGCATAATGCAGATGGTGTTTAACAATTTCATGAACAATTGTTCGAGAAACATTGGGAAAATGCTCACAGATGTCATCAATTGTGACGCGCCGATCGTTCCTCACGAATTCGTCAACTGAGCTCACCAGTTGGTCTGTAATGACAGACGGTCTCCCCGAACGCTCATCGTCGTGTGTGTTCCCCCTCCCCATGTTGAAGTTGCGACACCACCGCCGAACAGACGACTCGTCCATTACATTGTCTCCATACACCTCCTTTAATTGGCGATGAATATCACATGGGCGAACGTTTCTTGCATTGAGGAATTTAATCACTGCCCTCACTTCACAACTGGCGGCGTTCTCAATTTTTTTAAACATTGTAAACAATCACAGAAACAACACAGGCAATGCTAGCGTCACGCAACTTGGCTCAGAGAAGGCAGACAAGCCACTGAAGCTATCTGACCTCGTCCAGCGGCTACTCGCGTCGTCAGCACTTCATGCGGCACGAACGGGTACTACTTTCCGGATGACCCTCGTAGATGCCAGCACCCTAAAGTCCACAGGGTTTACAAATCTGCCGATAGGGTGAGTAGCTTTTTCAATTGTAAAAATGAGGTTGTTTAGTGTACAAGCATTAAATAACGGACAAACAACCGTTACAAAAATGTCACATTTTACTTTGCCTAGCAAGGAAACAATCTGCATTTAAGATTAACGATAAAAATCACTCGAGGCTTTCTAACCATTTTAGGGATATCGTAGAAAACAATCAGGAAGTATTAGCCAGTCAGGAGAAATCCTATGGAGGCAGGAAAAATGGATGAGGTGCGTATTGATCGGCAGTGGGATTTTGAAGACTGTAACTGAGGGGAGAATGTTAGGCAAACGAGGAAAGGGCAGGAACAGGATAGGGATGTTGGACGGGATGAAGGGAGGAAGGAAGCACTCTGAGATGAAGAGGGACCTGATGTAGACAAGGTTATTAAGGGGATGATCAGTTTGGGTTTAGGAAGGGGAGAGGTACGCGCGATGCCATTGCAGCAATGAGATTATTAATTGTGAGGAATATAGAATACAACCAGGACGTATTTCTCTGTTTCGTAGATTTCGAAAAAGCGTTTGATAGAGTGAATTGGGAAAAAACTAATGAGTATATTGAAGAAAAGAGGAATAGATTGGGGGGACAGGAGGCAAATCCGCAACCTGTACCTTTCTCAGACTGTAAGGCAGGGTTGCTCATTATCACCGGTGGTGTTCATCGTATATGTGGAGGAAATGATTAAAGAGGCATGGGAAGACCTGGAGATAGGAATGAAAGCCGGTGGGGAATTCGTAAAATCAGTTAGGTTCGCTGATGACCAAGCTTTAGTTTGTCAGTCAGCCAAGGGATTGCAAGCATTGCTGAGTGAATTGGAAATTCAGTGCGACATTTTGGACAGTATCTATCAACAATTTATTTCTAAATATGAAGGAATTTCAAGCTTCTTTATCCATAATTTAAATTTTCATTAATGTTGTCTAAAAATTGTACTCTAGTCCTACATCTACTTCCTCGCTTGCCTCCAACATTCTCCCTTCTATCGCGGCCTTATCAATATCCCACTTCATCTCTTCGCACACCCTATTCCTATTTAAAAAATCGGCTTTGGTTTCTATATTAGTATTTTTTCCCTCTATACTTCGCCGCACTTACATCTCAAAAAGCTTCAAATTCAATCTTCGCTCGTCGCATTGATTCAAAAGATCACACCACACATTCATAGAGCACTGCCCTCGGTACTTATTATAGCCTTTACTCATTTTTTCTCCGCATCCTTACTCAAGTGCACCCATCGTCAATTCTATTCTCCTCGCAAATCCCTCCATCACTAAAGCAATTCACCTCCTCATTTCCTCACTACGATTCCCCCTTTCTTGTAAAATATTTCCCAAATACATGAACTGCTCCATCTGTTCCCTTTCATTCCTTCCTACTTGAGTATACAGGGGGAGTTCCAAAAGTAATGCAAATGAATTTTCCGCGCCGCTGCTATTAGTCGGATTGGGATCAAACCACTTGCAGTATATGGGGTAAACACTAAGCTTTGCCGCGAAATCGGTCTCAGTGCTCTCCAAGCTGTGGAAGCGGTAGGACGTCAGTTATTGTAAACCTCTGCGCGCCGACCGTGTCACCAAGACCAACCGAGCGGCAATTTCACGTGAACACTGGTGATGAAACCTGTATTTTTGAATACGACCCAGAAACAAACCCCCAAATATTTGGGTGGCACACCGACCAATCCCTCAAGCCGAAAAAGGCAAGAATGAGCAAATCAAAAGTGAAAACAATGCTCCTTGTCTTTTTCGACAGTAAAGGAGTGGTCCATAAGAAGTTCGTTCCTCAAGGACAGATAGTTAACGCTATCTACTACGTGGATATGCTGGAAAGACTCCGAAAAAGGGTCATCAGGACAAGAAAAGACATCCTCGCTACCCGAGAACTCCATCAAGGCAACGCGCAACGAGTCTGCGAGCTCCTAGCCAAACACCAGGTGCCAACGCTGCCCCACTCCCCCTATAATCCTGACGTCGCCCCAGCAGACTTCTTTTGGTTCCCTCGAATGATGGCAGCCCTGAAAGGAACTCGTGTTTCGTCTATAGACGAGATCCAATCAGCCGTGACGAAGACCTTGCGAGAGGTCGCCAAAGATGCCTTCCTGGGCGCGTACCAGTCATGGTAAAGTCGCCGAAAAAAATTTGTAGAGGTCCAAGGACAGTACTTTGAACAATTTTAAGTGTTTGTGCAAATCCGTTCAAAACATTATATAAAAAAAATAATTGCAAAACTTTTAGAACGCACCCCTGTACAACTTAGTCCACTACCTCTTTAGAATCTCATTCCTCTTGTTTCCTTTTTTTTGTTTCCTTCCTCACTAATCTGTAAGATCGCTCCGTGAGTTCTGTTCTCCTTCTAAGATCAAAAGAGAAGGACGAGGTACGAATCTAAACATTCATTTGATTGCCATCGCATGTAGGAGAAACAACCCCTTTGACTATAATCTTTTGGAAACAACATACAGGGAGCGTTCCGAAAGTAATGCAATTATTTTTTCAAAGTAAATGTATTGAAAAAATTTGCACAAACACTTCAAATTCTTCAAAGTACTGTCCTTGGGCCTCTACTTATTTTTTCCAGTGAGTCTGCCATGACCGGTACGCACCCTGGATGGTGCCCTCAGGGAACTCTCGCAAGGTCATCGTCACGGCTGACTGGATCTACGGTCGAAAAAGACAATGAGCATTGTTTTCACTTTTGATTTGCTCAATTTTGGCCTTTTTGGGCTTGGGGAACTGGTCGGTGTGAGCTTTGATGTTTTGTTTCTGGGTCGTATTCAAAAACCCAAGTTTCATCACCAGTGATGATTTGTTCAAATCATCAGGTTAACTTTCAATATGTTGCATAAATTCACTTGAAATTTTCGCTCAGTTTGTCTTTTGGTCGTCACGACCTTGGGCACGAGCTTGGCGTACACTTTCCAATCGCCAAATCCTCAGTAGGAATGCTAAACACTGTAGTAAATGACAAGTTCACTTCATAGAGCACGAAGTCGAACAGGAGCCACATCGTTGTTGGTTTTGCTGGTTGATGGCCACCCAGAGGTTGTCCGTCGTTAACCTCTTCCCGGTCCACCTTAAAGGCCTTTAACCACATAGAAACTTGTGAGTACGACAGTGCAGAGCCTAAAGAATCATTTTGTTAGTGTCATCATGAGATATTTTCATTTTAACACAAAATTTAATTGATTAACGTTGTTCGATCGTCGATTCCATATTTCTCGTGACACGGTCGTCGCGCAGAGGTTTAGAGTAACTAACGTCCTGCCGCTTTAACAGCTTGGAGAGGCACTGAGACCAATTCGCGGCAAAGCTTAATGTTTTCCCCAAAACTCCAAGTGCTTTGATCGCACTACGTCCAATAAGACCGGGGCGGGAATTTCAATTGCATTACTCTAGGAACATACCCTGTAAATCACTCAAAAAATCTTTAACGATGTCAAAACAAAGCATAACACTCTAGGGCGTAAGAAATTTACGTCATACTCCTGTCGCCATGATTAGAGGGAAGGAATGACACAAGCCAGCAAAACTCCAAGGATTACGAAATATTTGTGTGAAAACAACAGGATTCTAGATAAAAGGGTAATATGGAGAGCCCCCTTAATTCTATGCATCCCCTTTTACCCAATCTGGGAAAACCCAACGGTCGCGGACGAATTTTGTATCCACTTCTCCCTTAGCCGAATAGAGAGGGTCGAGATTAAATTAGGACACCAGATGTTCAAAGGAAAGGCTTAATCACAGCAACGGACTCGTTTACTACACTTGTTACCTCAGCAACGACGAGAATTGTCCGATTACGTTAAAAAAAGAAGTAAACCTTACCAAAAGAACGTGAATACGCTGCATGCCTTCCCGCGTTATATATTTGAGAGATATAAATTCTTTAAATGTAATTTTATATCTCATCGTAGAGTTTAAAATTACAAATTCACCGATATATTTTAAAGACGGTTAATAATAATTTTCTAAAATTGAATTCAAAGCATAAATAATAAATAAATGAATGAATAAATAAATAAACAAATAAATAAATAAATAATATAAAAATAATGAATAAATAAATTATCTATATATATATATAATAAATTATACAGAAACAAACAATATCACAGCACATAAAAAGATCACTCACACGTTATTTCTTGATCATTTAGACGGAATTCTGCTCCGTCTTCATCGGAAGATAGAGAAGTAATGAATTCATTTCCATGCATTAATTCTCTATCTTCCGATGAAGACGGAGTAAAATTCCGTCGAAATGATCAAGAAATAACGTGTGAGTGATCTTTTTATGTGTTTCTATGTTGTTTGTTGCTGTCCAATTTATTATTCGTAACTTCGTGTTACGTCTACGAAATCATCTATACATATACACACACACACACACACACACACACACACACACACACACACACACACACACATATATATATATATATATATATATATATATATATATATATATATATATATAAAGGAATTTCGCCCGTTATGACTAATATATTTCAGTTTCAAGAAACTTGGTTGATAGGTGATTAAATTTATCTTCTTCCTTATAGAATTTTGAATAAAAATTCTTATTAATTTAATTAGTTGAACTTGAAAACAACAAATCTTCATGTGATCCAATGGAGAACTTAAATAATTAACATTTCATATAAAAAATTGTCACATCCAACACACCACAAACAGCAAAAGAACAGTAGAAATCACTGAGATGAAAACTATGGAAAATTAGTTAAAAGGTATCGGTGTAATTTATGAAATACTTTAAGAGCATTTAAATATTAGGATAAATAAAGCTTTGCGGGGCTATTGTCGATATTAGAAATAGTAACCTTACTCATACTTCACGTATGATTGTAAAAAAACACGTTTACCGCAGTGTAAACTGACGTTAATTATATTTAGATAAAATATTAGAATCAATAAATACTATTCACATGAACTAATATATTAGTAAATTAATTTAGAGTGAGTTTGTTGAAAAAAATGACTTGGACACCTTCAAAATATAACTTAAAGAGAAACAAATCGTATCAATCATACTCGCACACCCGTTGGATATCACACGTCATCCAAACAACACGTGAACAGCGTTATCACTATGGAGATATCCAACCTGTAACCAGGGTTGTCAAGGTTAAGTTTTCAGATTGCAGTTTCGCACAGGATTTAAAAAATACATTTGTAAGCTTCAAATAAAGCATTAACCTCGAACAAAAAAAATAATGCATGGGAAAAAAAATATTTCATGACCAAATACTAATATTTCAGAGTGAACATTTTAATCAGATTCCATTTAATGCGGCAACCTTTCAGGAATATGCATTGAAATTAAATACATGACTTAGAAAATTAATTGCTTGATTGGAACTAATGCAATGGACGATATCGATGATACATTCTCAAAGTTAACGGAGAAAGGGTGAAATATGTGCGTCGTACATGAAGGTGAAATCGTAATATCATGAAGTAAAAAAGAAAAATCGTCGCAAATAATTGAAGATAAGTCAGGAAAAATATTAGCTGAACCAAAAGAGATCCCATAAAGATGGAAGGAATATTTACGGGGTGCGGCAACATAACTCCCTATTTATAAAGCAAAGCCCCTTTAAAAAAGGAGGTTATGCTGCCGCAGCCAGTAGAAGAACTCTATGGTAAAGACATTAGGCCAGCAAAGTTAGACAAAGACAGAGAATATGACGCAGAGGAAGATAGCTTAGGTCCAGGTATACTAGACAATGAGATAGAACGGGCATTAACGGAGATGAAACTAAATAAGGCCGTGGGGGTAGATAACATTCCCGCGGAACTTTTAAAATGCTTAGGAAAATGTGGGAGGGAGAGGCTATATGGGCTGATCCGTAGTATTTATGAGGAGGGAATCTGGCCGGAAGACTTTGTGAGATCAGTTTTAGTTCCTATTCCGAAAAAGGTAACGGCCACGTCATGTGAGGACTATAGGACAATTAGTTTGATAGTCAGGTGACTCAGGAAGATATCAGCTAGATTATATCCTGGTTAGACACAGGTTTAGGAACAGTGTGATAAATTCCCACAGCTTCCCGGGAGCGGATGCGGACTCAGACCACAATTTAGTTGTTATGAAATGTAGCGTACGTTTCAAAAAGATAAAGCAGGGGCGGCGAGTTAGAAAATGGAATGTAGAAGCATTAAATGGGTTGAAAAGGAAGGAATACAAACAGGCGGTAGAGAAAATCATCGAGGATGGTAAAGGGCTTAGTACTATCGAAGAAAAATGGGAAATGATCAAGGAAGGGTTGTCTAAAGCCGCAAGACACTATTGGAACCGTTAACGCTAAAAAGACTAGGAAACTATGGATCACGGATGAGATGATTACAAAGATGGATGAGCGGAGAAAATGGAAGAAAATAAATACAGAATTAGGCAAAATGAAGTACAAAGAATTGAACAATAAATTGAGGCGGGCAACAAATAAAGCAAAAGAAGCATGGTGGAAGACGCAAAGCGAGGATATGGAAAGTCTGCAGAGGAAGGGAGAAATCGGTGCGCTGTACAGCAAAGTGAAATCGTTATCGGGAAGTAAGAAAGGAAGAGCTATGCTAACAGTTAGAGATAAGGCGGGTAAGGTAATAGTTGACGCAGGAAAGATCCAAGAGAGATGGAAGGAGTATATAGAAGAACTGTATAGTAAAGAACTCAGACCAACAAAGTTAGACATTGAAAAAGAAAATGACATAGAGGAAGACAGCTTAGGTCCAGGCATACTAGACGATGAGATAGAAAGGGCATTAAGGGAGATGAAACTAAATAAGGCCGTGGGGGTGGATAACATTCCCGCGGAACTTTTAAAATGCTTAGGAAAATGTGGGAGGAAGAGGTTATATGGGCTGATTCGTAGTATTTATGAGAGAGCAATCTGTCTGGAAGACTTTTGTTCCAATTCCGAACAAGGTAAAGGATTCATAATGTGAGGAATAGAGAACAATAAGTTTGATATACCACGCAGCTACGTAGAGTGGTTCTCAGGATCATCAACAAAAGGATGGAGAGCTGGAAAAACGAGTATTTTAGGTTTCATTAATAGGAGATTAACAGTTTGGGTTCAGGAATGGGAGAGGTACGCGCTCTCATAACAGCAATGAGCTTACTAATAAAAAGGAACATTGAATACAGTTAGGATACATTTGTCTGTTTAGTGGATTTCGAAAATCGTTTGATAGGGCAAATTAATGACGCCGGTCGAAATGTCAAATACATTCTGGGAGTAGTCTTTCAGGGTTAGTCAACATTTGGAACAAAGTAACTGTATGCATATATATACATACATACATACACACACATAAATAAATAAATAAATATATATATATATATATATATATTTTTTTTTAAGGTAATCTACCCGTTAAGGTAGGTTTTTGGATGGACACAACTACCAAACAAACATTTTATTACTCCTAAAAAAAAACACAAAATCCAGCATCCTACTCTATATCAGGTCCCTCTTCATCTGTGAGTACTTTCTTCCTCCCTTCATCCCGTCCAAAATCCCTATCCTGTTCCTTCCCTTTCCTCTTTTGCCCAACATTCTACCCTCTATCACAGTCTTTAACATCCCACTGCCGGTCAACACCCCCTTCATCCACTTTTCCTGCCTCCATAGGATTGCTCCCAGCAAACCCCTCTCTTCGCCCACCATACCAAGTACTTCCTCCTCGTTTGTTTTCTTCTCTGTCCATTTCACCTTCTCCATTCTTCGCCACACCCACATTTCAAAAGCCTCCAATCTACGTCTATCCTCCTGCTTCAATGCTATATATGTGTATATATATATACACATATATATACATATATATACATAATAATTTCTTCGAAACGCTCTTCAGCGACGCACAAATATATAAAATACTTATGTATTTATTTTCTATAATTATATATATATATATATATATATATATATATATATATATATATATATATATATTTTCACTCACAGACTTATAGGGTAAGGGGATAGTACAAGACACAAGTTGTGTGAAGAACGAAAATAAGCATGGCGTCGAAGGTGAAATAGTGAATTATAAATATACTATATATCGATATTGTTAAGCACTCACGAGAGCAATATAATATTTGGACGGCACAATAGAACACCAAATGAAATAGAGAACAAGTAAAAGGAGATACCGTTAATCTAAAATGCGAGGGCCCTTTTACGTGTTATCTACTTTATATGGTATTCTATTGTGCAATACAAATGTTATATATATATATATATATATATACATATATATATATATATATATATATATATATATATACATTTATATATATACATACATACATGCATATATATACATAAAGATTCATAGATATATATATATATATATATATATATATATTTATATTTATTTATATTTTTTAACATGAAATTATGCTAAAGGGTTTCCTCATTAGATTCCATCTTTTGGGAAAATTGTTTGACACCATGCCAACGTAACTTGAAGACATGCGAAGGAAAATTTAAAACTTGGTTCCCTAATTTGATATTAGATCAAAGTTCAGAGAAGAGAGAGAGAGAAATTATTACAGGCCAACTGATCACGGTTGAGCCCCGCCACCCGCGCTGAGTGAAATTAAAGTTCTTCTTTTGCCTTTACAAATTCGAGCGCGCATTCAGAAATTTAAAAAAAAAAACCAACCGAGCTTGGGACCCAAACTTCTTTCTTGGCAGGTATCCCGAAAGAGGAGAAGAGGGTGGACCTTAATTAATTTTCTCTCCAGGGGCAGGATTATTCAGCCAGGGGTCTTCAACATGCATCCCGCATCCCAGGAAACGTTTTTTTCTTTTGAAAAAAGTGAGAGAGAGGATTTCGACCGTCATCTTTTTTCACGCATTATCAACCAACCCCGCCCCAGCATGTGCTCTCTCCCAGATGGACCACCTCTGAAAGAAAGGGACCTTTGCCTTGAAAAATATTTTATTCGAGGGAGATCTCAGGTAAGAACCTTTAATAATGTCTTAAGCCTTTTGTTTTCTTTAATTTTTAATCTACAAGAATTATGAATGCTCCTAAATCATTTATATCACCCCTTTCTGGGACTACCCACGAATTTTCCTGAAAATAATACCATTAACAGTAATCATAAATGTGGATTCAACTGATTTAATTTGTGAAGTTACGGATTTACGTACATATTTACGGTAAATATTAAACGAAAATAATCTGCAACTCCACTGGACGCACACTTGTGGCTGATAAAAAATAAAATTTGCATGTGTTGGTGAACAGTGTGAGAGATAAGGAAAGGAATATTATTCCATCCAGTAGCACGACCAATTAATAATAGCTGAACCATCACGCGCAGCATTGACAACCTTTCCGAAAATGGAATCAGAACGTATTATCGTCACGGACAATTGTTGAAATTTATATTGAATGCGATTCTCACGCAGCACGCCTAAATAAAGTTCGATAGGAATACTGAATTTTATCATTAGGAAAATGGGGAATCATTAGGAAAATGGGGTAAGTCTAACGACTATTGCCTAGTTCTCCTTGCGATATGGTATGACATTTGAGGGGATGGGAGAATGTTAGGCAAAAGAGAAAAGGGCAGGAGCAGGATAGGGATGTCGGACGGGATGAAGGAAGCACACAGAGATGAAAAAGGATTTGATATTGACTAGGTTGCTGGATTGTGTTTTGTTAGGAGTCACAAAATATTTATTTGGGAGTTTTGTCCATCCAAAAACCTACCTTAACCGGCAGATTACCTAATAATCGAAAGTGGGTATACAATGATACAGACAAACGACATAGCAAATGGCATAGGGATAGCATTGAGTTTAAATGGTGACAAGGTGGGGGATTTCAGAAAAGGAAGAGAAGAATTAGATACTACAATAGGAAAAAATGGTAGTCCAGACATAGCTGAGCGTAGAGGTCGATTACTGCTGGGTCGAATCCCTGGGAGAATCGAAACAGGAAATCATCAAGGAGCGGGAAATAAAGATGGTGATGGAAATTAGAGTTCCGATTGCATTCACCCTCAAATCGAATGTTCGATTAGACAGATTGTTGATCGATAATCAATTTCTAAAGATTTTCCTATTTCTCTTTTATCAACGACTGCGAGTAAGCAAGAGAGGTTTCCCTGAGCCAATGAATTTTTCCATTACCAAATCGATTAAACGCTCTTTCTTATCTTTTGGCATTATCTTTTATGAAATAGACAATCGGATCGTGAATCATATCGATTCTGAACCAATAATCTTTTTACTACCAAATCGTTCATAAGCTCCGTTATTAAATTGATTATCGACTCTAGGAGAAGCGAATTGGTTCCAGGGAACAAAAACACAGAGAAACACATACGAATGAAACTCACTTATTGCGAATTTCGGTGGCCAAACCCCCATCCTCTGGAGAATAAAGGAGTTCCTTCCTTCCCTTGAGGAAGGTGGCTTATCCACCGAAATTCGGAGTGTGTGTGTGTATATATATATATATATATATATATATATATATATATATATATATATATATATATATATATATATATATATATATATATATATAGTGTGTGTGTATAAACACACGAGGTCTGTTCAAAAATTATCGCGACTCTAGTGTTTTTTTCAAAAATTATTTATTTATTCATGAATATCTATTTTGTCCCCTTCAAAGTAATCCCAATTAGAAGTTATACACTTGTGACAACGTTTTTTTCAATCCTCGAGGCACTTCAAAAAATCATTTTTTGTGATCTTATTCAGCTCCTTCTTCGATGAAGTCATTATCTCGTCAATCGTAGCGTAGCGTCGTCCTTTCATGGGCCTCTTCAGTTTCGGGAACAAGAAAAAGTCACTGAGGGCCAGATCTGGGAAATACGGTGGCTGCGGCATCATTAGTGTGTTCTTTTGGCCAAAACTCCGCGCACAAGCAACAATGTGTGAGCAGGGGCGTTGTCAATATGCAAAATCCAATTTTTGTTCTTCCACTATTCCGGGCGTTTGTGGCGGATTGTTTAGCGCAAATTGTGCATAACTCGCAGGTAATATTCCTTAATTACCGTTCTACCTTGTGGTAAGAACTCATGATGCATCACGCCCCTACAATTCAAGAAACTTGTGAGTAAAACTTTCACATTAGACCGAAATTGGCCCGCTTTTGTCGGTCTTGGCTCGTGCTGCAGTTTCCATTTAGCTTTAGTTTCCACGTCATAACCATAAACCCATGATTCTTCACCAGTTATGACCCTCTGGAGCAAATTTGGGTCGTCGTGGTCAGAGTCCAACACCTCATTAGCAATATTAATGCGTTGCTCTTTTTGGTCGAAATTGAGCAATTTTGGTACGAATTTCGCGGCGACCCGTGTCATGTCCAAAACATTGGTAAAAATCAGATGGCACGAGCCAATCAATATGTTTAGGTCCTCAGCAACTTCTTTAATGGTGATTCGACGATTGGCCAATAATATTTTCTTCACTTTATCAACGTTTTCGTCTGTTGTTGACTTGTTCGGGAGACCGGCACGCTCTTCGTCGTTCAAATCTTCTCGGCTCTCTGAGAACATTTTTTACCACCGATAAACGTTGCTTTGGTCCAAGGTAGCTCCTCCATATGACACAGTTAACATTCGGAATTCGCCCGCGCACTTAATTTCGTTTTTCACACAAACGTTGATACATAACTTTGATCCATTTTTTGGAACAGGCAAAAATCGAAGACAAGCCAAAACACGTCCAAGGAAAACAACTGTCAACAATTAACTGAACATTCAAAATGGCCGAACCTTTCGGCAGAAGTGAGAGACATAAGTACCAACATAACGCTACCAAAAAATCGAAAATTAAATATATGTAACCCGCGAAAATTCAAAAATCGCAATACTTTTTTAAAAGATCTCGTATATACACAAATGGCCATTCATTTGTGGAGAAATTGAGAAATTTAAATACTTTCTTCTATGGAATGCGAATAGTACAACGAGCAAACATAAAACACAATGTTCTTCATTCAATGGTATCTGTTTGGCAGGATTTTTGTGATCAGTTAGTTTTATATCATGGTATTAAAACAGTATTTCTAAGCACCACCTGTTTACTTCATCACCTTTGGGGAAGTCTTATTCACTCCCAGCAGTGAGTCAGCAGAGGCAATCCCTTACGTGGCGAAGGGGATACTAGGGCAACACTAGGTCACTGGGATTATTACCAAGGGGTCGACCTTACGGCTGACTTTTGTTTACTTCGCACAGTCGTATGAGCCCCCTCAGCGAAAGTAGACCACTAGATGTGGGGTTTCATGATCTTGGGCACCGTTCTGCTCCCACATCGCAATGGTAACCAATGGGAATTTAATGCACCAAGTAATGGTGAATACTAGCGCCCTCTCCTTCAAGCTCCATTTTATCATCTTCATCTCGTTATTTCGTTTTTTTTTCATTAAAAAGAACATTAAACTTTGATCGATTAAGACAGTAATTGTTTTGGGGTCATAGAGTTAATATACCTGAGTAGTTTTTTCCTGGTAAATAGTCATAGCAGTGGATACATTAAGAAAATATTTGCGTTACGGAAAGAGGAATTTGCAAGGAGAATGAGAAGAACATTAAGACGTGTAGAATGAATAAGTATGCGAAGAAAATATTATTGAGGACTTAAATTAGGAGCACAGTTCTTGGAGATGTCGATAGGAGGAGCGGAGAATCGGAGAAATAAGTTGGATAAAAAGAAAGCCTCCTATAGAATATACTACAAGCATATGGGATATTCTTAAATTTTGGTTGATTGCTGAATTACGAGATCGCTAGCAGCGTATAGGTTCTTAAAAAATGTGAGAACATGTCTTTGACGCCAGAGGATGAGCGTAGATAAAAGGCTCTTGGAGATGTCGAAGCGGAGAAGGGGAGAAATAAGTTGGATAAAAAGAAAGGCCTCCTATAGAATATACTACAAAAATATGGGATCTTCTTAAAGTATGGTCGATTGCTGAACTACGAGATCGCGTGCAGTGTAGAGAAGCTATATTTGTAAAACCTTGTTAATGATAAACTTAAGAGCATGTCCAAAATATCAGAACAGCTAGGCTGGGAATCACCCATGGAGAGAAGGTTAAATAACAGATTAAATCTCTTGAAAACATTGGAAGAATGTCTCTTTAGCAATGTTGTTGAAAGTGTGTTATTACCTTTATGGTACTATGGTAGGAGAAATCATGCCAATAAAAATAGAGAGATTAAGTGTAGAAAAGATATCTTTCAGAAGTCATTTTCCTCACGAATGATAAAGGATCAGATTTATGGTATCTGATAGCTCTAGTGGAGAAAGTATTTTGGTGTGTAATCACTCCCTGCCACACACCCCGGCGGTGCCTTGCAGGATACCATGTATGCATGACTGCATAAAGACAGAAACCGTGGTTTTAAATATGGTAGACGAAGAATAGATATTGCTAGAAGAAATTCGAAGAAGGCAGATAAAGTAGATGGAGGAAATGTTGGAGGAAGGGAGCGTAAGCGTGCCTTCCGTGGCAGAGTCGCAGGAAAAAAAGTGTAGAGGTCCAAAAACAGTACTTTGAAGAATTTTAAGTGTTTGTGCAAATTTATTCAATAAATTAATTTAACAAAATATAGGTATTACTTTTGGAACGCACCCTTTATCTGTAAGAACAGTCATGACGAAGGACATACGAGTAATACTTACGTTAGATAGGCAAGTCTTTATAAGAACGAGGAAGTTGGTGATTATTTGAGCAAAAACGTGAAGAATTTAGTGAAGTCTTAACAGAATTATTTCAGTTAATTATTGGCACAGAAATGAAGACAATAAGAAAAGGTGTACGCTGGTTAAAGAGGCATTTACAAAGATAAGAGACTGGAGAGATTAGAATTGGAGCCTAGAGTATATAAAGAGGGGATGAATTATCAAAAACTTCAAATGGATCGTAACCGTGAATAGCTCGGAAACTTGGTGGTTAGGAAGAGATAATAATCTTAGAACGTTTGTCAGATGAGGAGGTTTATAAGGAAGGAGATGGTGAGGGATAAAGAAGAAATTAGGAGGAAAAGTTTTAGAATTCGCATGGGAGGAGAGAAGGCTTTTGGGAGAAACTCGAAGAAGGATGAAATGTGGGGTAGAGGATATTAAAGCATGGAACGGATTATATGCGACATTGAATTCAGTTATGTTGAAGGGATAAGTGATGTGGTGGATGGAAACTGTTGGACATTTTGGAGAAATCGAGCGGAGGTAGAAAACATGCGGAGGCTATCGTTAAATGTGATTTAAGGGTATTTAAAGAGTCGTTTTGGGCTGGGGTTAGATAGTGTAGTGCTTTAAAACATGGTTTCATCAGAAAACCTACCGATTTTTTTACTCCCTGATCATTCTCAGATAACGTCCAGACAGGCGTGTGGAAGGGAATATAGCGCAGGAGCCCTTCGATAAATATATCGTAGGGGTTTATGAATTTATTTAAAAATTGATGATGAATATTCAGCATCTGAGAAATCTGATTGAATAGAAAATGAATGAAATCCATTTCATCCGCAGAAAAATATTTATTATCCATTTTAAATACGTAGAAATAAAAGAGTTTTTAACGGTACGGCTGTTTAATTAAAACAGTGATTATAAGTGAAATGTTCTCCCATAGAAAAAGGCATTGTGACATTTGTTACCAGGACCTAAATTATCTGTCAGACAGTACTATCAACCTTGTGGCTTTAACAGTAAAAGGTTGGAGAGAATTACGGTCGCCAAACATTGATGCATACATTAGGACAATAAGAAATGACATTCTGGCTGAAGAAATATTTAAAAATATAGGAAAATTAAGGACTAGACCTTGAGTACAAATAGACTGGAAGAATTTACGAAAACTTAAACATGAATCGTAACAGTGTATGGCTCGAAAACGTGGTAATTGAGAAGTGAGATTAATTTTATTCGCCTTTTCAGAGGTGGAGGTTGATAAACAAGGATAAATCTTGTACCTGAAGATGGTTCGATGAATCAAACGTATTGCACGTTACAAATAAATCTGTGGAAAAGGAAAATTTTGTTTTTCTCATAATGATGAACTTCCACTACATATCGCCTGAATCTGTTGAATGGAGAATATTAACATAGGAACTATGTTTCTGGTAAAACACTTAATCCAAGTTGATTCTCAGTGGCTACCCAGACAGAGAACATCGAGAAGAAATTATGAGTTAATATCAACTAAAATTCAATTAAAAAGGTCAAGATTAATGTACCTGTAATTTTCCTTAAGACAGAATTTCCTAACCATTCAATAATTAAGAGAAAATACTCAAATTTCGTCATATGAGATGCAGAATGGTATTGACGGATTTAGAGTCTGGCATTTTTTATTGGAGGAATTTAAACAAATTATTTAAATTAAAAATTATATGCTACTGATTTGCGGAGTAAAAAAATATGCATATAATATGAAAAATAAATTGAAAATTTTCAATAAAATTAGCGTGGGAAAAATGAAAATTTTCAATGCCGAAATTTTATTCAATTTATTTTCCACAACTAATATTTATTTGGGCGCAAATATTCAACAGATTCTTAGTAAAATAAAAACGGCGTTCTATATAAATGAGTTTGTAATTTTCCACATACTTTATTTTACGGTGCAACCCGTTTCGCAGACTTACGGTATTTTCAGGTACAAGTCCGTTTGTCGGTGAAACGCGTTCTACCTTAAAACAAAGTCTGTGGATAATTACAAACTCATTTATATGGACATCAAACGATTCCACGCAGTGAAGCCAGAAAGTTTAAAAAATAAATCCTTTTTTTTCACATTTTACAAATCCACAGAAGCTAATGATTACGCAGTAACCGAGCGAAGTGAAATAAAACATCTTAAAAAATCATCGTACCCTCGAACACAAAAGATGAAACTTTGAAATCCTATGCAAAAACTCTCCGAGGTTTTGAATCGAGTTGAACTAACACTTTGCAAATACGAATTTTTTTCGCGAGATGAGTTGAACTAAAAATTTCGTCGAATAATTTTCGGTTTTAACTGAATCGTTTTCAGAAAACGGATTTTCTTCACATTCAGTAAGGCTCCTAGACATGAGACTTCACAGTGTAGAAATTTTCTTTGAATAATCTATCCCACTAGGGGGCATTGAGGCCGTAACAACCATACCCGCATGGTAACTCAATCGCCGTTGACGATGAAAGAACTCGCTGAGCCATCCTCAAAATTGAACGAAAAAATTAAGCTGCAAAAAAAATGTACACTTCACTCCTCTTCGAGTATAACTCAGTTGCCAACAAGTGGGGGACCCGTGAGTGCATTTCAAACCACGCTGTTTTTTTTCTGATTCCAAGGCGTAAGTGTAGCAGAAACTAGGGCAGTATGACTTAATGAAGATGTCTGGGTAACATTTTTTCGAATGACAAACGCCTATAATTAGAAATCATCGACAACAATGTTTCCATAATTTGTGTCCGAATGGAATTTTAATTCAATTAATATTCCCTGCATATTCTTATCATTCATAAAATAATCGAACAAGACGACTATAAAAGACTATTTCGAAAGTTAATTACATCAAATTTAATTTTTAATTCATCTGTTGACCTTATTTTTGCCAAAAAACACTCCATACAAAAGTTTTATCGAATATTTTCTAAAATTCTCAATCAACGCACCCGTCATCAATGCACTCCTCCTTAATAAAGTTTCACTGCCGAACACAGATCTTCTCCTTATGTCCATACTGCTTTGACCATTTTGATCCAACACGTTTCAGAGATAGGTAAACCGTTCCACCAGCTCTAGTTTTTGCGATCCTATTTTAATACTTAACTTAGCCAACCTTATTCTCAATAATCGCATAACCTTTGTTTTCTTTACATTTATTCACATCCCATTCCTATCGTTCTGAACTTTCAATTCATTCAACAAAGCTTGGAACCCCTTGGCTGACTGGCAAAATAAAGTTTTATCATACGAAAACCGTACTGATTTCATGAATTTTACACCTATTTTCACTCTTCACTCCAGCCTCTCCAATTTCTAGGTGAAATATGATGTTTTTCCATGAAGTTTCCTCTGAATGGATACGCAAGAACGAGGACAGCTTCATTCTTCAAGTATTAGCAATTCAGACAATACGAAAAGGAGCACTGCAGAGAAAACAATTGAAATCCCTCTAATAACATCTACGAGGGTCATCCGGAAAGTAGTACCCGTTCGTGAAATAAAGACACAAAAGTAAATATTAACAAACATAAAAAATTTTATTTGAAAGAGGATACTTTAAACTACTTCTCAACATAATCTCCAAGCAAATTAAGGCATTTGTCATAACGTGTGACAAGTTTCTGTATTCCTGCTGCATAGTCCTTCGCCGCCAGCTCATTGAGATACGCGAGGGACCCATCTTGCACAAATTTTTGCATAATGCAGATGGTGTTTAACAATTTCATGAACAATTGTTCGAGAAACATTGGGAAAATGCTCACAGATGTCATCAATTGTGACGCGCCGATCGTTCCTCACGAATTCGTCAACTGAGCTCACCAGTTGGTCTGTAATGACAGACGGTCTCCCCGAACGCTCATCGTCGTGTGTGTTCCCCCTCCCCATGTTGAAGTTGCGACACCACCGCCGAACAGACGACTCGTCCATTACATTGTCTCCATACACCTCCTTTAATTGGCGATGAATATCACATGGGCGAACGTTTCTTGCATTGAGGAATTTAATCACTGCCCTCACTTCACAACTGGCGGCGTTCTCAATTTTTTTAAACATTGTAAACAATCACAGAAACAACACAGGCAATGCTAGCGTCACGCAACTTGGCTCAGAGAAGGCAGACAAGCCACTGAAGCTATCTGACCTCGTCCAGCGGCTACTCGCGTCGTCAGCACTTCATGCGGCACGAACGGGTACTACTTTCCGGATGACCCTCGTAGTAGTAGTAGAGAACCAGAGAACTTCAACTTAGACGAAATGAACCACGAAATCAACGCATATATCTGGAAGAGATAGTGCAAAAAGCAAAATATTCGGACTTCAAAGGAGTCCAGATGAATGGCGAAGAAATGAAAATGCTCCGGTTCACAGATGACATCGTAGTAACAGCAAACCTGAAAGCAACTCTGAATTCTATGGACCAATCGCTTTGAGTATATTATATGAGCATCGACATGAAGAAAGCTAAAATCCTGCCTCGTGGAAGGAAGAAGTTGAAGACGGATGTCACAATTATGAGTGAAGTTGATGAAGAAATTGGGAGTGAAACTGGAGTGGAATCCGTCATCTCTCTGGGCAATAGTATAGCTTGGAATGGAAGACGTTCGAGCTACATCAAGTGAAGATTAGATCAAGTAAAGACGGTATGAATGAAGAAGAAGCAACTACTGTGTTCAAAGAACGTAAGGCGGCAAGCAACGAAGTAGTTCGTCAAAATGCTCGGCACTCAGAGGATCAGAAACATGGAACGCTTTCTGAGTACAGTACGTGTCATGAATAGAAGTTTTTGCAACATGGTGCTGGAGGAGAATTCTAAACAGCAAATGAATGGATAAAGTAGGGAAAGAGGAAGTATATAGAAGAGTAGAACAGGAAAGGACAATATGAAAAGAACTCTACGGCAAAGAACCTGAAATGGACTAGACACACCTTGGAGTGAAAAGTATTACTTAGGCACATAATAGAAAAGAAGATCCCACTAGAAAGAATAAGGGACAAATACAAAGGACAAATTAAGGAGAATGTAGAGCAGAGAAGCTATTAGGCAGGGGTTTGAAAGGGAATGAACGCATTAGAGAAGAATGAAGTGCTGCAGTAAACCAATCTTAAGATTGAAATACTAAAGATGACAAAATGAACTATCCGCTTTAGACTTATTAACTTTCAAAGACCCTTCAATATATGGGCACTACCACTCAAAAGGACGCTTTGATGTAACCCTTTTGACCTTTCCCTTAAAAGGCCAGGCCAATATCGGCGTACAGAATGAGAACCCCCTATCCTTCCCTTCTGGTGGTCGCTTAAAGGGACAGGTCAAGAGTTAAGGTGGCTCGGCCGTAAAGTCCAATAATATATATTCTGAATTCTTCACCTAAACACTTCTATGAGAGTACTTACGAAAATAAATTGAAATATCTGCGCTTTTAAAATGGGTTTTCCTGTACTTGACTACTTCAAAAGGTAATAGCTAAATTGGCATATTAAATTTGGTGAATATCTTTTAAAAATAAATAAAAAATTAAATTACATCCCTCGTTAGGTTCACCACATCTCTAGTTTTTTTAGTTTGAATATCATCAAAGTAGTGTATTTTTCACTGGTTGAGAGTATTTTAAGACATGATATAACCGTCTGGGGATCCACTGGTTCTACAAAAATTAATTACTAAAAAATAAAAAGCAAAATATCCTAGAGAAAATGTCTGAGGCTAGATAAAAAAAATACAAATATTCTAGATGGAAGAAATATCTTTCAAAAATTAGGAATTCTGCCTGTAGACAGGCTGTATAGATGTGCCATCATTTATAGGAAACTATTTTTATGACAAATATTAAATACCTGATTTAAGTAAAGAGGAATCGCCATGGAGGGACAATATTATGCAGCAAAAAATGTCATACAAATCAAGGTAAAGAAAATTGGAGGTCACTGTACCTCTAATTTTTAATGAAATACCTAAAGTTATTTGAATATTACAGTCAGTAAACGCTGTGAAAGTGACAGTAAAAGATTGGCTATAATACAGAATGGATTAGGGATTGAAATAAAACCTGATAAAATACATTTAGCTTATAATTGCATACACTTTAAGGTTCAGCTCCCAAGCCAGAACTGACTGGCTTAGCAGGACCAGAATGAGTATTCCACGCATTAATTTTTGATGGACATGTACACTACCATTTTATATTATGAAGATTATATCACTATGGCATATGATAAAGATTGTCTGTGATTGTACGTTGTAATGATTTTCTTAATTCTATGTACATCATACATGATGTAGATTATACTACTAGAGTTATATATAAAATCATATAGATTATTTACTGGACAATACTAGCCCGTCTGTTAAGATGATTGTTTAAAACATGAGGGAATATTTCCCCTATTTTTTAGTTGCCATTTAAAAAGAATAGGAAAACATTACAACAAAGTAGAGAGGACTTAGAAAAGGAAACAGATTACAGATAAAGTAATTGCGGAAGTAATGAATTCACTTTTCATTGGTTGAGTATGGAGTGTAATATTACACGGCTCGGAAATTTGGTCATTGAAAGAGGGACATAAATAGAACTACATTGAGAGTTCGGTGCGGGGATAATAGGAAATTTGAAACCGACAAAAAGGATTAAAAAATAAGTTGCAGGCTAGGAGAGAGATATTTGCGGTGAAAAATTTGAAATATGGCAGGAAAAGTGGATGCAGAGAATGTTGAGTAACAATGGAATGTTTAAGACGGGAAATTGGAGGAGAAAATGTTGGATTAGCGTAGAGGTAGAAGGATAATTATCATCCAATGTTGGACGGATAAAGATATGTAGTAAATATACGGAGTTGAACAAGATTTACTTTACAAAAAAGTTATTTCACGTCCCATTGTTTGGGGCTTGGAAATATAGGACTTAAGATAGTAGACGGATCTACTTTGACCACTAATCTCTATACATAATAATAGTTCTTCTAATTAAAATAATAATAATTCTAATAAGTAATTATCATAATCTATGGGTAATTGGGGTAAAATAACGAATGTTATCATGTTTGATAAAAATAACTGTTCACATAGACCGGTTATTACGGGTGGCTTGAAAAATGCCAGCAGAAATATTTTAGAAGTATTTGAGTTTATTAGCATTGCTAGTAATCTCCTAGCTCAGGGTAGGTTTTCGATGGACCCTGGGATCTCACTCCTGTCCTATCTTATATGACAAAAATATTCTTAGACATTCATACTAAACATTGCATTGACTCATTATTCAACAATGCCTACTATCCACCGCCCTTAATTCCATCCAAAATGACTATTATTGGCTCCCTTTTATAAGCTTTTCTAGCATATTCCCCTCTGTATATCACAGTCTTCAGCATGTCATTGCCCTTCTCAGTATGTCCTTCATCCTCTTGATCTGTCTTCTTCGTAATTCTCACAAAAATCCTCTCTCCTCTCCTCCCCCTATATGTCTAGAACTCAACGTGGGGGCTGTCAATATAATATTATCCTCCATCCTCAACGACCAAGTTTCCGAGCCATACAAAAATTACGCTCGATATCAAAGATTTCATTACATAGTCTTTTCGTACCATCTTCTCCCAAGTCATAATTAACATGACACAAAATATCCTTAGAACTTACACTAAATATTACAGAATAACTCGTTCTTCAGATCAGTTCACTTTCTACCTCCCTTAATTCCATTAAAAATGCCTATTTTTTCTTTTCGCCAACTCGCTTTTAAAGCATTTTTCCCTCTATTATCATATTTTTAGCATCCCTGCGCCATATCTGAATCTCCTACATTTATTTCTTTTACCTTCTCCGAATTTTTCCGAATAACCTTCTTTTCTCGTCCAATACCATGCCTTAAACTTTATCGTTTGATTTCATTTCAACCCATTATATTTTTCCCATTCAATATGTTGAATACACGTAAGAAAAAAAGGAAATCTTGAACGTGACATTAATTATTGCAGCGAAAATAAGAGCACTCCTCATCTCGCACTTCTCTCTAAAATCTCTAAACTCTCATCTCGTAAAGCCTGCTCAATCTCCTTCCTATTCTATTTCTACCTTGACAACTTCCTCTCCTCACCTAAGGCATATTTAAATCCTTTCTCGTTCGTATTTCCCCTTCAATCCAGATTATTTCCTTCGTTACAGAGATCTCATAAAGGATTTCCCCTCCACTAGGCTCACGACCTCTCTCGTGAAAACCACCTCTTTTCTTATCTCTCTCTCTTTCCCTCCTTCTCTTGCTCATTCATACGCCCATGGATCAAGCCATCAATTCAACGCGCTTCGTTAATGCTTCAGCAAACTAAAGCTATTACTCCCGTTCATTCCCTTCGCTTCTCTACTCACCTTTGTCCGAAATATTGCTCCGAGACCCGGCCGCGAACCCGCCGACCTGTTCTAGATTATAGCCCTTCAACTTTAAGGCAACTCTGAGCTCGACTACGTGAGGTTCTGAGGATATAAATAATCTTCTCGTTGACTCCCTGTTCTATAAACCTTATTATTGATTTATCATCACTAAAGAAACGCCGGAATATTTAAGTTGATTACCGAACGACGCCATCCATGCAGCTGAAAGATGATTAATCAAATGAAATCATGTTGTCAGCGTGTTTTCAAACATAATTCGCCGTTGCGAGGTTTAGGAATGAAAAAAATAAACACCAACAAGTAATTATCAGCAAAAATCAAATGATAAATTATATTTCGCAAGTCTACTTCTAATTATATACCCGTAACGTGTATTTTTTTAGATAATTAATTCTAGAAAAAAACACACTACTGTAACTTGGTGACAAATAAACAACCGTCATATTTTATTTTTAAACCCGATGAGGGCGACGCCAAATGAAAAACAGATTTTAGTCACTATTTTCCCATTCACGAAGAGAAGTTAGAAAATATTGGAAAGAAAAACACAAATAAAACTGAAGCTAACGGAGGAATAAATATTTTTTTGTAAAAATTAATTGATTACAATAATTGGTATGATATCGGCTTGTAAAAAACGCAAACTTTTCAAAAATATTCATATTGAATTATCATCACAAAGTTTTACTTTATTATATTTTATAACTTTACTATTTTACGATATTACTTACGTTACTTAAAGATACTTTATAAAATACGAGTTATCAACCATTTTGTTCTATTTTTACCGTTTGCTAAGGAGCGTTTAGGAATCCTCATCACGAATCGAAACTTTTAACATCATATATTCGCCTAAATGAATAATATCAATTACACTTGAGTGTAATGCAGATAATCAGCAAAGCTTTGATTTTAAATCACAGGAAACGAAACGCATCAAATATTACCAAATGTAAGATTTCAAACGCGATGTCCCCCTTTAAGCCAAGAAAAAAAACAATAATATCTTTCAACTATCGCGATAATACGAACAAAATTTCTCGCAAAAAAAGTAAGTATTTCATCACTTAATTGACTATAAGTTTTCATTTTAAAATAATAGAGTATTCAATCCAATGTTTAATTGAGGTTTTTAAATGAAGATTACGAAATCCTTAAGAACGTTTTATTGTAAAAAGATTTGAGAAAATAAATAGGCGCAACATGTTGGCGATGGAAACCGTAAGTTGAAATCGATTAATATTTCCAGAAGTTCGAAGGGATTTTTTTTAAATTTAAAAAGCGCCCAAGCTATGATATGATCATGTAATCCAATACAATCGTTTTTTTTCTTTCTTACAAGCATTATAATCCACACCAGGTACGTCGGTTTTCTTTATAAATTTTAGATAACGTAACATCTTTAGAAGGTTAAAATGGAAAGCATTTGGAGAGCATTTAGCTTTTAATAAAATAACAGAAAAATATGACAATAATACACATGTTCTATTAAAAAAAATAATGGTTTTTTTAATCAAAAGTACGTAGTCGTTAACTAGGATGCATAGGAGGTTTTTGAGACACGATTAAAGAGAAGAATGGAGAAAATTAAGTTTGACACAGATGAAGACAGACGAATCCCAGTTTTAAACAAGGTGGGAGACGAGAGGAAATAGTTTCTGGGCGGGGTGAAGCCTTAAAGAAGGCAAAGAAATGGGTGGAGGAAATGTTGAAAGTTAGTAGGATGCTTAATGGCCTTGTTAGAGGACACAGACAGCATGAATGAAGAATTTAAGAACAACCGAAGAAGTTGATAATGTAGAGCAAATAAGTGAAAGCTTTCGTGATGCAAAGAATATACATAGCTCCCAAGAAAGACCTTGTTAAATGTTGGAAAACAGATTCACCTAATTGAAGATGGTAGTAAAAACAACTAATGTTGGATTCAAAAAGAGTAAAACCATCCCTTAAATCTTTATAGCATGTCCATGGTAATTTTGGTGGATACGAGTTTGTTTATCCTGTGATGAAAGAAATAGGGTGCAGATATAGTGCCCTCCCTCTCCGATGCGAAATTTCCGAAATTCTCCCCTGCGAACGCATCTGCCTATTCTCCAGGCTAATCTCACCCCCCTCCCGCCTCTCCCACCCTTCAGCAGCCATGGAAACAGTAACCATTCGTCACCTAACACCACCCTAGCTACCAGAGAGACTGCTGTGCTAAGCCTCTTTTTCCGGGATAATTAATGTAGACCCCGAAACATCCTGCGACCATGACAACCTTGGTCCGCAAATTCAGGTTACGCCCGTTCGATGCCCCTGGAATCCGATGGTGATTAATTCGAAAGGCCAAGGGGTACAGAAAAGGGGGGATGGGGGTGCTGGAACGTTTCGTGTCCGCTGGAATCCATGAATCAAGAGAACAGAAAGGAGATGAATGCAATATTTTTAAACTCATCCTCTACTTCAGTCGTTTACCTACTTACTTAATTATTTCATTTATTTATTTTGTACCCTGCAAGCCACCGCTAGGGTGTGTGGAAGGGGGCACACCAGACTAATTGTCACCCCTACCGCGGTCGGCAATATTATTCTGATCATTTATCGTTCGTGGAAAAATTAACATCTTAAATCTATGTTTTACACTTGATCCATTTAATTTAATTGACAATTTCTCCTAACGTAGTAAAATGGGGGTAATAATACCTTTTCAACATCACCCCTTATGAGACGCCCTTCCAATTTATCCAAGAAATTTAATCTGTAATTTAACCTTCGCTCCGTGAGTGATTTTTTAGCCTATTTATTCAAAAAAATTAGAAACTCTTACTCCATACCGTCCTTGGATGATGTGTCTACAAACAAGCAAAAAAAAACAATTTAATTTTCAGATTTATATTTATTATTAAGATTCCTGTTCCTCAAATAATTAACCCCAGAGAAGGCTACCGAGGTCGGGGTAAAATAAAAAAGAAATCCTGTTCGCGGAATAGAGACCTGTGTACGAAGAGATTAATGATGAAAGGAGGGTTGATGTCTAAAAAAATTGGAGTTTCCATTCCTCTTTTAATTAATCACGACACGAGCGAGTTGAGGGTGATTCTGGAGTTAATTAAAACGGCAGGAACAATGGCCTTAAATTGGAAAGCTTTAAGGGTATACATTCAAAACTGGAGTCTGAAGATGGCCCGACACCCTTGTTGAGGGGAACGTTCGTTCGTCCTTGGAAATGAAACCACCACATTCATCAAATCGCAGAGATAAGAATTTTAAAACGAATAATAACCTCGAAACACTAATTTGATTCCGAATACTTCCGGGTTCATCTTGCCCGCCTCACTTTCATTCGCAATGTTGCCACGGGTCTCTGAAGAAAAAAAAGGGTGTCGGAGTGTTGATTTCACAACTCGGCCAAACCTTTCGTTTATATGAGAGGAATATACAGTTTAAAGAATTTTACCTGAAGGAAACTATTTTATATTAACGTAAAAGAATGGATAGGATGAGGAAAAGTATGGACAAAGAGAGGAGAATTGCAATACGTAAAGGAGCATTTACAGATCGGCGGTTGATTATGACGGGGATGTTAAATAAATCAAAATTATTAATCACCAGCATAATACTTTAAAGTGCGTTTTCGGCTGTACACAACTGAGCAAACGATACACTTCTTTCCCTCTCCTAACAAAAGCCAACCCAACATTCAACATAACAACACAAGCCCCTCTTCATTCCGTATACTTCCTTCCTCTCTTCATTCCGTCCAAATTGCGTATCCTATTGCTACCACTTTCTCAATTTTCTAAAGTTCCATCCACTGTCTTTAACATCTCACTGGCAGCCAAAATGTTTCTCCTTGCTTTTTCCTTTCTGTCCACTGAACCGTTTTCATCGTCGTAGTTTTATGAAGGTGACTGGAACCACGGAAATATTAAAGTAAGATTTTAAAATTTTATTTATCTTACTAACAAATAATTCCATAAAATTTATTGCAAAAATGTTCGGTGTCCAAACCACCTTCCTCTAGGGAGAGAAGTAAATTCCTCTCCCAAGAGGAAAGTGGTGGCCGCCGAAAATTCAGAATACGTGCGAGTTTCATCTGTATGCGCTTCTCTGTTTTTGTTCGATAGCTCTATCTCGCTTCTCTATATTCATTATTATTCACATACATAACACATTCGGTCAAGATATATAAAAATATGTGTATGTGTGTGCACATATATATATATGTATATATTATATATATGTTATTTTTATTATTAGGTAATCTATCGGTTAAGGTAGGCTTTTGGATGGACATAATTACTACTTAAATAATTTGTGACCCCTAGCAAAACACAACATCCTACTCTACATCAGGTCTCTCTTCAGCACTGAGTACTTTCTTCCTCCCTTCATCCCGTCCAACATCCCTATCCTGTTCCTTCCCTTTCCTCGTTTGCCTAACATTCTCCCCTCAATTACAGTCTTCAGCATCCCGCTGCCTGTCAATACCCCCTTCAGCCACTTTTCCTGCCTCCATAGGATTGCTCCCAACAAACCCCTCTCTTCGCCCACCATACCAAGTACTTCCTCGCTTGTTTTCTTCTCTGTCCATTTCACCTTCTCCATTCTTCTCCACACCCACATTTCAAAAGCCTTTCTACACCTACTAAATTTAAATTATTGTTAAGGAAAATTGCTTAATATAGTGTATCGGAAAAGACAGTCATAAAAAACTGTTGAGATATAACTTTCTCTCTCTCTCTCTCAAGGTACGTGCACTCTGCCTAGGAGTATTTTAAAGGTAGGTTTTACATGGCCCCTAAAGGCTATTTATTTCCAAGTAATGTAACTCATTCCGTAATTTCCAAGTATCCAACTCATCGTGATTTCCATAAAAACTCCACCCAGTCTCTTTTTTCCTCTATTTCCCTGCTTCCCCAACGCTCTCACTTTCATCACGGCCTTTAAACATTCCAATACCTTTGTTTTCCTCCGACCACTTTCTCCTCCTTTTTAGTGATTTCCTAAAGTTACATCTTTTGTTTTCTCAGTCTACATAAAACATGGTCGCTTGTCTTCCTCTTCATCCAGCTTGATTTCTTCATTCCCCGCCACGCCCACATCTTATAAGCATCCAATCCACGCTCATCCAGTTATTTCCTCAAAGACAGTCTCACATCCATAAAGTAAATCACTCCAAATAAAGGTCTTCACTAATCCTTTCTTCGCATTTTAACTCAGTTTACCGAAAATAACTTCTCTTCCTCTTTCGCTATAGCAATTCTGCTTCTTATTTTCCCATTTAATTTCCCCTTTTCCCTTAAGATAGCTCCTAAAAACATGAAATGCTCCACCTTCTCTAGTTTTCCCCGTAATAAATTTCTCAATAATCTCATTAATTTTCTTTTATCGCAGTTAATCTTCATCTCTTACCAATCAACTTGTCCCAGAAAAAAGGTCAATATTAATACTAAAATCATTTGGATTTCTGACTCTCTAACGCTTGCTAATCTGCGGACTTAATTGACCTAATTATTTTAGGGATACACTCGTACCTACTCTTTATCGTATTTATCAACTGCATCTAATCTTTATCTCAAAATGCGTCAAATTATTGAAAGAATAATGCAATTTCATGGTATTAGTTTATGAATTATGGTGATTCTCAGAAAACGAAATCAACGCCAGTGATTTGGAATTTAGTTTAAAGACATTGCATCAATTCCAACGTCTCTTTTACCAACCAAATCATTTCTTTCAAGAATTCAATGTCTACGTAAAACGTTAACGCTGTTTAAATTTCACAAAAAAATGAAATAGAATAAATATCTAACATCAGGCTGTTTGGAAAACCAAGAAAAAATGAAAAAATCCTCATTCACTTACATGCATAACGAAAGCCATTCCTAAAATGTGAATTCTCGGTGAGCTCTGAAAAGTTCAGATTATTAATACAATTTTCCATGACCAGGTGTCCCATCCATTAAAGGCTACTACGCTCCACGTAAAAGTTTTACCCAGTACAGAGTAGAAGTGAAATGGTGAAAAACTCAGAACACCCCAGGGGTGATATCCCATTTCAGGGCAGATCACACTTTAAAACGTTGGGGCGTCAGTTTTTGTCGTTCAGAGGCATTTGAGAGACAGATGAGTGTGTGGGGAGGGGAGTCGGGGAGGGAACTGTGGGATAAAATAACCTAGCACGTCATTCACAGACTACTTCGCCCTCGAATGATTCACCACGCCCCCAAAACATTCTCAGATCCCCCCGCGAGGTCTATTATCCCTCTAGCGATATAAAACCGTCGACATTCAAAAAGACCCACCCGTCGACCGCCGGGTGAAGAAGCCTTCGCTAAAGAGAGAAGACGCCAACCGCCATCATCCTATTATGAGGGACTAAGGCCATAAAATTTTATGAACGTAGGTTTCCGGTGACTTCTAAAATGAGTTTGATTTAATTTCAACCAAAACCGAAGGTAGGTTTGCTAGGTAAGGGTATATTTCACCCAATATTAAAACAAACGGCGAAATCCAGACATCAGTCCTGAGATAGCATTCCTTTCCCTGTGCAGCCATATATAACTATATATATATACACACAGTAATCACACAGTAATCAACCCGGTTTATATATATACATATATATATATACATTTATTTATTTATTTATTTATTTATTTATTTATTCATTCAGTATAAGTCCGAAAACAGCACATTTTTGGCCTTTACATCGAACTATTAACAACGATAACAATGGTCACATTTACAAACACCCAAGCCCTAGATGGAGGGAAACTCCCCCAGGCGGGAATCGAACCCGCGACCCTTGGAATGGCAGACGAGGACGTTACCCCGCCGCCACCGGGGCCGGCACATACATATATATATCCATATATACATATACATATATGTACACACACACATTAGCCATGAACACAGTTACCAACCCTAAGGTAGGTTTGCTAGGTAAGGGTAAATTTCACCCAGTACTAAGCCCAGCGGCGAGTGAAATTCACACATCAGGGTAGGAGGGCCACTTCCTTTCCTTGTGCTCGTTATGAATTCCCAGGAAGATTTGGCACCAATATAGCTTGGGTGAAGCAGAGGATGCCCAGAGGGAATCGAACCCGGACGCCCTGGCCAATACTCCTACATCTGGACTACCGCGACTAGCATTTCTGAAGTTATTTTCATCTGTTCTGGCTCATAAAAAAAAATCATTTGGGTGAGCGACGTCTTGAAAATAATGATGCCGGAGCACAAGGGGTTACTCGTTGGCTGCGACAGCAAACAGAAGACTTATTTGTAGCCGGCTAGCAATGACTTGTCAAGGGATGGAGTGAGTCTGAATGTACGGAGAGAATACGTAGAAAAGTGAAATTAATTTTAGGAAGTTACTTAAATTAATATTACCTCTATCCAGTTATGTGAGTTATTTATTGGCATCCTTTCTTTAAAAATGGACGGGTCATGTACAAGGTAACTTGTAAATATATTATTATTAGTATGAATTATTAATATTCGTAGTACCTAGCATATTCGCGTTTTAGAATTAATTTTATTAATTAACTATTCTGTCACATATTTACATTAAAATAGACACCTAAGGACTATTTACTTTAAACATGACATCACTTTTCTTAACCATCCATTTTTCAAAAGTCTACATGGAGAGAAAAATTAGGTTTTCCCGCATTTGAACATAACGTAACAGCAAACCTTAGTATCGGAAGACAAATGAGGGTGGAAAATAGAAAAGCATATATTTTTTCAAACACCTACGTCACAAGTTTACCTAAGGGACTTAATGAATACTTCCTGCCAGAAAGGAAAACGACTCGCATTTTTTTTTGTAAACAAACAAGAATGAGCCGCGCGGGAGTAAACAGTTAAAGGCGCTCCCCGCGTTTACATCCCGATGCCAACGTGGATATTATCTAATTCTCTTTTTTTTAATCTTGTCACCAAATCATTTGCCCTGGGCCACCGAACGCTTAAAAATCTAAACGTGTTAATAGTATCTGCCCATCGATTTCAAATTTTTTAAAGCTAATATTTTTTTTCCAGGTAAGAGGTTTTTAATGAACGAGTTTTTCCTTGTATTGCATCTTAATTATCATTCTATTCGTAACTTTATAGTTTCATAGAAAAACCAGGTTTTATAGAATATTGCGTAAATATTCACAGATTATACAACAAATATGTAAAAAAAGACAAAGGTTTTTCGGTTTTTCAGAAACAGAACGGCTAAGTTAAAATATAAAAATAGAAGTTCATTAATTAGAGCAGGTTGAACATTTTATTTTTTAACACAAACGGTAGTCTACCACAGAATTATATAACAAGACGTTCCAATGGCGTACGGCATGGTGTGCTATTTCACAAAAAGTGGTAAATATTAAATCTTCAGTATAAATTCTTTCGCGTAGTTCAAAATGCCACGCGTCCTTGGGGATACATGTGCGTTCCTGATCTTTGAAAAAACCATAAACACAGTAATCAACCCGAAGGTCGGTTTGGTAGAGCTCACCCAGTACTAAGCCCTATACGGCGTGTGAATCTCACGCATCAGTGTAGGAGGGGCCAGTTCCTTTCCCTGTGCCCGTTACGGTTTCCCAGGAAGATCTGGTTACCCAAAAAATCACGGTGGGGGAAAACTGTTTAAATCGGTCTGGTAAGGTGTTCAATTTACCTTAAATGATATGAATTATTCTCCTGTGTGATTGCGGGTACATTCAAATTATTATAATTTATCTAGCAGTAGTTATGGTCCGTCGAAAACCTTCATCATAAATCCCGACATTTGAAAAATTACTAAACTTCTAAATAATTCATATTCTTAAATTAGCGAGAAGCATTGCATAATTATAATTATTATATTTCCGGCCATAAAACCTCCTTAAACCTCACACTATATTTAAAATAACTCATTCTTCAAATATGCACACTTCCTACCATCCATAATTCTATAAAAAATGCTCATGCTTCCCCTACGTCTTCGTAGCTTTCCCAACATTCTCCCTCTGCATATTACAGTGCCTAATTTTTCCTTCCATTATATCCTGAATCAACTTGTCAATCCTTCTTCGAATATCTCTCACCATCTCTCTCTTCCCATATCACCCCCAGAACTTCCTCCTTTGTTCCTTTACTATCCTTATTAATTTCTAATTTCTCCCGACACTCATATACCAAAGGTCCCATATCTGCCTTTATTCTCCTGCCTCAAAAAAACATGTTCCTTATCCATGCACAAATATACTCAATGCAAAATATTTCACCAAAGTGCTTGTCTTCAACTTATATCTACATAGTACCCCGCAACCCGCCGCAAGGGCATATGGCGGGGGGTGTTAGGTCACCACCCGTAATAAAAACCATACCGTATGCAAAACCTACAAATGCATGCCAATCTACACACGCTAAATCGCATTTATCCATACAAAAACCTCTATATGTCACACACATGCAGATATACTACCTTGATAAAAAATTTCCCGGAATTTATTCAGAAAATTAAAAATACAAGTTTATTCATCTAAATCTATATTATCCCCTTCAAAGTAATCCCCATCGACTGCAACACACTTATGCCAGCGCTTGATCCAATCCTCGAAACATTTTTTATATTCGGTTTTCGGTATGTCCATCGGTGCTTCCTGCGATTTTTCCATTACTTCCTCTCGGCTGCTAAAACGCGTTCCCCGTAATGGTTTTTTAACTCGATTGAACAGAAAGAAGTCACAGGGAGCCAAATCAGGTGAATTCGGTGGCTGTTGGATGGTATTTGTTGCATTTTTCGTCAAAAAATTACGAATAATGATAGCACTGTGCGACGGTGCGTTATCATGGTGCAAAATCCACGAGTTTTCTGCCCACATTTCTGGTCTCTTTCGGCGAATTGCTTCACGCAAACGTCTCATAACGCCCAAATAATACTCTTTGTTTACTGTCTGGCCTTCTGGCAAAAATTCATGATGCACTACACCGTTGTAATCCATGAAAACCGTCAGCATTGCCTTCTTTTTTGACTGAAAACGACGTGGTTTTTTTGGTCTCGGCTCATTTGGTGAACGCCATTCACTTGCCTGATGTCTGGATTGCGTGTCGTACTCATAAACCCACGTCTCGTCTCCAGTAATGATCCTTTTGATGAATGTGGGATCGGATTCAGCCTCGCAAATCATGTCTTTTGCGACGTCAACACGGTCTCTTTTTTGCATGAAATTGAGGTCTTTTGGCACCAACTTTGCTGCTAACCCAAATCATTAACCACAATGTCTTGGGCGGATCCATAGGCAATGTTCAAGTCCTCCGCTATTTCTCTGATGGTTAATTTGCGGTTATTGACCAACATTTCTTTTACTTTATCAATTTTTTCACCGACTTTCGATGTCGATGGTCTGCCACTGCGTTCATCATCTTCGATTGACTCACGACCACTTCTGAACCGCTCGTGCCACTGGTAAACGACCGTTTTTTTTGGAGAATCGTTGCCGAAACACTTTTCCAACATTTCCAACGTCCGTGCGCCACTAAATCCGTTTTTTACGCAAAATTTAATACAAGTTCGTTGTTGCAAATTTAAATCCATTTCTGCAATTGTAAAAAATCGCCAACACACACAGAGATAGATGTACTCTTGGCTACGTAACTTTAGCAAATGTCAAGTTCTGACACTAAGATTTAAAGGGAATATCAACAACAGATGTACCAATTTAACAAAAAAAAACAGAACTCAAATCGGAACGATGAGAGCGCCACACGGTGGTTATTCCGGGAACTTTTTGATCAAGGTAGTATATATGTATGTGTATATATATATATATATATATATATATATGGAACGCTCTTCGGCGACGCAAAAATATATAAAAACACGGATGTAGATTTGTAGACTATAGAGACACATAGAAAGGACACTCACAATATGTTATTTGACGTTTCGACAGCTCGGCGGTCGTCTTCAGAATCTACATATTCTACAAATCTACATCCGTGTTTATATATATATATATATATTTATGTATATATATATATTTTTAACACAAAATCCATCATCCTACTCTATATCAGGTCCCTCTTCATCTCTGAGTACTTTCTTCCTCCCTTCATTCCGTCCAATCCCTATCCTGTTTCTTCCCTTTCCTCGTTTGCCTAACATTCTCGCCTCTAATACAGTCTTCAACATCCCACTGCCGATCAGTACGCCCTTCATCCATTTTTCCTGTCTCCATAGGATTTCTCCCAACAAACCCCTCTCTTCGCCCACCATACCAAGTACTTCCTCATTTATTTTCTTCTCTGTCCATTTCACCTTCTCCATTCTTCTCCACACCCACATTTCAAAAGCCTCCAATCTACGTCTATCCTCCTGCTTCAATGACCACGTTTCCGCACCGTACATAGCTACGCTCCATATCAAAGTTTTTACGAGTCTTTTCTTAACATCCTTACTCAAAGTCCCTGTCATCAACTCCCTCCTCCTTGTGAAAGCCTCTTTGCCTAGCGCAATTCTTCTCCTTACGTCCCTACTACTTTGACCGTGTTGGTCCAAAACACTACCGAGATACGTAAACTGTTCTACCTGCTCTAGTTTTTGCCCTCCTATTTTAATGTTAAGCTTGGCCTTTTTCTTTCTAGAAAATCGCATAACCTTTGTTTTATTAATATTGATTCTCATCCCATACCTGTCACACTGAATTTCCAATTCACTCAGTAATGCTTGCAGCCCCTTGGCTGACTGACAAACTAAAGCTTGGTCATCAGCAAACCTAACTGATTTTACGAATCCCCCGCCCACTTTCATTCCTACCTCGAGTTCTTCCCATGCCTCTTTGATCATTTCCTCTGCATACAGGTTGAACAGCAACGGTGATAATGGGCAACCCTGCCTTACACCCCTTCCTAACACTGCCCATCTTGACTACCCGTTTCCCACCCGCACCTGAGCAGTCTGAGACATGTACAGGTTGCGGATTAGCCTCCTTTCCCTCCAATCTATTCCTATTTTCTGCAATATACTCATTAGTTTTTCCCAATTCACTCTATCAAACGCTTTTTCGAAATCTACGAAACAGGCAAATACATCCTGGTTGTATTCTATATTCCTCTCGATTAATAATCTCATTACTGCAATGGCATCACGCGTACCTCTCCCCTTCCTAAACCCAAACTGGTCATCCCCTAAGTTATCATTGGCCCTATTCTCTATCCTTTTGTTTATGATCCTGAGAACAACTTTAGCTGCGTGGGATATCAAACTAATTGTCCTATAGTCCTCACATGACGTGGCCTTTACCTTTTTCGGAATCGGAACTAAAACTGCTCTCACAAAGTCTTCCGGCCAGATTCCCTCCTCATAAATGCTACGGATCAGCCCATATAGCCTCTTCCTCCCACATTTTCCTAAGCATTTTAAAAGTTCCACGGGAATGTTATCTACCCCCACGGCCTCATTTAGTTTCATCTCCCTTAATGCCCTTTCTATCTCATTGTCTAGTATGCCTGGACCTAAGCTGTCTTCCTCTACGTCATTTTCTTTTTCAATGTCTAACTGTGTTGGTCTGAGTTCTTTACTATACAGTTCTTCTATAGCCTCCTTCCATCTCTCTTGGATCTTTCCTGCGTCAACTATTACCTTACCCGCCTTATCTCTAACTATTAGCATAGCTCTTCCTTTCTTACTTCCCGATAACGATTTAACTTTGCTGTACAGCGCACCGATTTCACCCTTCCTCTGCAGACTTTCCATATCCTCGCACTGCGTCTTCCACCATGCGTCTTTTGCCTTATTTGTTGCCCGCCTCAATTTATTGTTCAATTCTTTGTACTTCATTTTGCCTAATTCTGTTTTTATATTCTTCCATTTTCGCCGCTCATCCATCTTTGTAATCATCTCATCCGTGATCCATGGTTTCCTAGTCCTTTTAGCGTTAACGGTTCCAATAGTGTCTTTTGCGGCTTTAGATAACCCTTTTTTGATCATTTCCCATTTTTCTTCGATAGTACTTAGCTCTTTACCATCCTCCATGATTTTCTCTACCGCCTGTTTGTATTCCTTCCTTTTCAACCCATTTAATGCTTCTACATTCCATTTTCTAACTCGCCGCCCCTGCCTTATCTTTTTGAAACGTACGCTACATTTCATAACAACTAAATTGTGGTCTGAGTCCGCATCCGCTCCCGGGAAGCTGTGCGAATTTATCACACTGTTCCTAAACCTGTGTCTAACCAGGATATAATCTAGCTGATATCTTCCTGAGTCACCTGGCATTTTCCATGTATACCTGCGTCTTTTGTGGTGTCTAAACCAAGTGTTGGTGATGACTAACCCCTGTCTCCTGCAGAACTCAACTGCTTTCTCCCCGCGGTCATTCCTCGTGCCTAAACCGTAGTCGCCCACCTCATCACCATCTCTTCCTTCGCCTACCGTCGCATTCCAATCCCCCATCACTATCAAATGTTTCCCTGCAGGAACACACGCGATCATGTCCTCTAACTGATCGTATATCCTATCGACCTCTTCTTCCCTATGGTTGCTCGGTGGCATGTATACCTGAATAATAACTAAGTTCGTCGGTTCTGCTTTTATCTCCACTAGTAGTATTCTATCCGTTACCTGCTCTATGTTGACTACGCTTCTTCCTACCTCTTCATTTAATACTATGGCAACCCCTCGTTGGCTCTCGTCCCCACCGCTGTATATTATTCTACACTTATCACTCCAGTAATCCCCGCTATCTTTCCATCTCACCTCGCATAGACCTAAAATATCTATATTTCCCCTTTCCATCTCTCGCTTAAAATTCTCCAATTTCCCTGTCCACATCATTGTCCTAACATTCCACGTTCCTATTCTAACTAATTTGGTTTTCTTCTCCTGCGTCTTCTGTCCTGCTGCTGCTGGTTTTCCCTTGCAAGGGTTTCGTGGGATGACGACCGCGGAAGCCTTGCCTCCCCCGCTGCCGGGCACGACACACGGCCGATTGGGCCGAGCCCCGTGGTTGCCAGGACTCAAAATATCTCTATTGTCCATCATATTTTTCTAGGGAATGATAATTGAGGTGGTTTCCCGTTGCCTTCCTCAATAGTGTTTTTAACGTGACACCATCACTTACTGGCCGCCCCACTGGGGTCAGACATCTATATATATATATATATATATATATATATATATATATATATATATATATATATATATATATATATATATATATATCTTTATATATATATATCTTTATATATATATATATATATATATCTCTTTATATATATATATATATATTTATATATATATATTTATATATATATATTTATATATATTTATATATATATATATATATATATATATTTATATATATTTATATTTATATATATATATATTTATATATACACCAACTGAATGGAAAGAAATGATCAATGGACGGGGTGAAAGATGGATGTGACATTGAAAAAGAAACAAACGAGCTATCACGAGCGTAAAAAGATCGCGGTGATAAAAAAACTGCGAGTTTGAGAACGACAGATGTTGTGTTTCTCTATTTAAGTATTCGAAGGATTTTTTTTAAGTATTTTTTACCCAATGGGATTAGGGGGAGTCTCAGACGCTTGAGAGTCCATACCGACTTTCGGAATGATCAATGGCAGAGGTAGCCATGGTTACACTACGGTAACCGTGGCAATCGTTTTCAACCTGTTAACCATGGCTACCATGGTAGACATGGTCGTTACCATATCCATCTTTTATCAACATTCCCGGACGACATTTCGCTTGATGTTTTCATTTTTCCCTTCTCTCTTAAATCCTCTTAAAAAAGGGGAAAGAAACCGACCCGTGCTCCAAATGGATTAAGGAGATATCTCCACCAAACTGTGGAGATTGCGCGTCGGTCTAATGGAAAAGGAGACGCTTCAATTCAATGGAAAAAAGCTGACGGAGAGACGCAACCGCTGCGAAACAGATGAAAATATCCGGGAACTGATTTTTAAACCTTTCATTCCTCCAAGGAAAGCTTTAGCTGGGAGACCGCTCCAGCGGTGTTTTTATATTCGGGCGACCGCAAACACCGAACAGCAAAACCCAAGGTTATTTCGATATTTTCTGGATTAGGAGTTATGATTTTCCGGTACGCTTTTTGCCTATTTTTTTTAAGAGCTGTGGGCAACGAAAACATTAGAAATGAGTTCCGATTGGACAAAGTACTATTTATCTTACTACTTCTTTTCTAAAAAGAAGCATTAAATTACTTCGAAAATAAGAAAACGTTCTTTTTATTATGAGATGCATTAGTAAATCAAAAATACAGATCAGGTGAACATTATACCATGAACACCGTAATCAACCCGAATGTCGGTTTTGTAGGTGACGGTAGAGTTCACCCAGCACTAAGCGGCGAGTGAAATTCACGCATGAGAGTGTACGGGGGCCAGTTCCTTTCCCTGTGCCGGTTATGGTTTCCCAGGAAGATCATGTACCCGACAAATCACATATCTTGGGTGGAGCTGCAGGTGCCCAGAGAGCCTTGCCCGGGAATCGAACGCGGGCCCCTTAGGTCAGCTGTACCCATGGACTGCAACGCTTTACCCCTAGACTACCACGATATTAAGGTTTATCTTTTATTAAGGTCTATTTTTTTATTTATTTTAGTGCCCTTCAAGCCATCGCTAGAGTGTGTGGCAAGGGGTGAATAACACCAGACCAATTTTTACTCGAACATGACTCTAACGCGGGCGGACCACGTTATTATGATCCCTTATCGATCGTGGAAAAAATGACATCTTAAATCTATCTGTTCTACACTTGATATCTCTAATTACATTTACATGATCTCGAATACCGTAGTGCGATGGGAGTAATAATACTGTCGCGTGGACATAGTAGGGTTGGGTTCGTGGAATCTAAGAGTGGCATTCATTGCTATACATTTATTGGACTTACTACACAAGGAGTCCGGCCCGGAAGGAAAGAGGAAGCGTAGAGACAACAGCAGGTTCGGCCTCCGCAAGAGAGTTCCACAACCTGTAGTGTCACCGGGGAGGGAGCAGCGTAGAGACAGCTGCAGGTTCGGCCTCCGCAAGAGAGTTCCACAACCTATAGTGTCTCCGGGGAGGGAGCAGCGTAGAGACAGCTGCAGGTTCGGCCTCCGCAAGAGAGTTCCACAACCTATAGTGTCTCCGGGGAGGGAGCAGCGTAGAGACGGCAGCAGGTTCGGCCTCCGCAAGAGAGTTCCACAACCTATAGTGTCTCCGGGGAGGGAGCAGCGTAGAGACAGCAGCAGGTTCGGCCTCCGCAAGAGAGTTCCACAACCTATAGTGTCTCCGGGGAGGGAGCAGCGTAGAGACAGCAGCAGGTTCGGCCTCCGCAAGAGAGTTCCACAAACTTTAGTGTCTCCAGTCACTGCCCTGCTTTGCTTGGGGCGCTCGGGGTTTATATATGAATTCCCGGGTACAAAGACCGAGCGCCGAACTCCGTATCATTAGCGGTAGGGGAGAGAGCAGGTTAACCTCGGTAGTGGGTGACTGTGTCCAGCTACCGTTCGCCAAATTTGCTATCGCGGATTCGGCGAAAAGGACACTAGCTCGCATGAGTCCTTCTAGATGTCCAAGCATCATGTCCCCGCGACATTGTGAGACTGCCATCTATTTGACTTTTCCGAAACATCAGAACTAGCATCATGTCCCCACGACAATACATTGTCAACATTATCGCTAAAGAGACCTCCTTTCAATTTATGCAAGAGCGTCAATCTATGTATAATTTAACCTTCGTTCCGTGAGTGATTCCCAACGAAGATGCTCTAATATTTTGGATAGATTACAACGTAAGTTTATCATATCAACGTTTAACAAATCTAGCTCATCTACGCTGCATGCGATCCAATCAATCCAAATTCGTAAGGATACCATATATTTGCAGAATATTCTAAACGAGCGATAGATAACATTTGTCTTTGACCTTTTCATTACACATTTACCCAGTACTCCTCTAATAAATCCTAATTTTTTGTTAGATTGCCAACATATTCCCCGTATGTGTTTCACGAGGGAGAAATCTTGATTGAGGGTAACGCCTGAGTATTTCATTGAGTGTACACATTCCACTTCGGTGTTCCCAATGAAGTGAGCGTTGGGGAAGGTTTCCACAATGACGTCGAATTAAACAATCCATCTGTGTCGACTTTTTTCGACAATTTTTGAGCTGGCGCAGACAAGGACTTGGCAGTCGTACAAGTGGAAATGTTAATTCCCCCAAACGACTGGCAATTCCGAATACGAAAAAGAAAGATTCGGTCAAAGAATTGGATTCTACCGTTGAAACAAAAAGAGAGATGGACTCCTACCAATATACTTTTGATTCCGGCGTAACAATCGGTAGTTCAAAGAAATGGCCCTTCTCTACTGTGATTGGTGGTTGAATGCAAGAATCGGTTGAAATCAATGGTCGTACTTATTTCTGTTTTCAGCGCTAAAAATTGAATTCAACTCATATATCGTAGGCGATTCCCCCTTCCAACTCCTTCGCTGACTGACAACTAGAGCTTTGATCGATAATGTTGCGAATGAAAAAACGATTCCTTAATATATCAGTCTGCACAGACAATCAATTTCCTTTCTTGACGATAAGAATCGTCTACCTATGTGGTTACTTTTAAACTTGAATGAGTATCATTTATTAAGTAGTAGGTCAATAATGTCGAAAGCTTATATAATATGGGTACAAGACCTAAGATAAAAAACCATAAACGCAGTAATCAACCCGAAGGTCGGTTTAGTAGGTGACGGTAGAGCTCACATGGTATCCCAGGAAGGTACCCGAAAAATCGCATAGCTTGAATGGAGCTGCAGGTGCCCAGAGAGGCTTGCCCGGGAATCGAACCCGGGCCGGGTCTGTAGTCCAACGCTCTACCCATGGACTACCGCGAGCCATTTATAAATATATATATATATATATATATATACACAGACATATTTATAATATATTATATATCTATATTAAATATATATGTATATGTATTCGAAATAGAACACTCTTCGATGACGCCCAAATATATAAAAGCACACAAATATAGATTTTTAAAACATCATTCTGATGATGACGGTCGTGCCGTCGCCGTGCCCACGAAGGGCACATACATAGATGCAAAATAGAATTTTTTCCAAATAACTCAAATTGCATTGACTGTACTGTTGACCGCACTTTCCAAATTGCCTTTACTGGATTAGACAGTGAGAATAGTTTAAAAGAGATCGAGCAAAGAAGGTTTGTAGATAAACAGAGCGAACAATAGCATAATGGGTAGAGAAGATGTAGAGGGGGTTGTGGCCGGGTTCTTCTCTCTTCCCCTACGGCTATTTCAAGAGTTCCCCTCACGTGAAGTAGGGCGGACTGCGGTGATTATCTCACCCTCTCAGATGGGCACCCTACGACCTGAAATTAGAATACCGCGCCATCTCGCGGAAGGGCAAGCAGGCGAGGGATATAAATCTCGTCCCTTACCTTTAATCCCCAATTCCCTAGGAGCGGTAGGGGAATCCAAAGCAAGGTCGGACTGACATGCTTAAGGGAGACGGTTCGCAGAGAATGCGAGAATTAAACGTTAAACACTGTAAGGACTTAAGAAACGAATTAATTCGAGCTTAAATATGCGAGGAAAAGTCCCATAGGGAATAAATCTTTGCTATAACAATGGTAGTCTAGCGCGGTTAATTTATTCGTATACACGTAGATGGCAGAGCGGTTTTCATTGGATTTATACCCACGTAAAATTGAACCTTTTTATTATTCGTGAAATCAAAATAATATGTTTAAAATGTTAACATTAAAATAGTATAACTCATATTACCGCAATGCTATCGGTATGAAATACGATCACATATATGGCGTGTCACTTTTGATTATGTTAGTCTTTCTAGTTAGCCTTAGGTGACTGGCATTGTAAGAATTCTATCCACTTACACTTATTAAGATTTCGAAATCGAATGTTTTGATGCATGACCACTCTGCAAAGTGAAAGTCTACAGCAGGAAATATTGCATTGACCACCGTTATTCTTCCATGAAGACTAAGGAACTGTCATTTGACAAAACGTGGACTCGGGATCGCACACTCAACACCATACTGCTTCCCCAAATCCTATACGCGTGTCCGATATGGGCCACAGTCCCAGCTTCGACAATCGAAATCTGGGAAAATAAAATGGCCCGCAGGATAGGAGGCGCCCGTTCGTTCATTCCCAACAGGAATGTATTCAGAGAACTTAACCTCATAACTATCAACGAAGCCATATCCACTGCACTGACCAACTACAGGAAGTCGCTTAAGCATGCAAAAAATCCCCTCATCAAGAATCTTTGGTCCTCATCCCTACCAACAGGCAAATGCCAATACCCGCACCAAACTATGAAATCCCTACCCTGCATCCCTAAAAAGAAAAAAAGGAAAAAAACACCCTGAAAATATAACCCTTCATCCGATACTAAATCAACTAAGCAACCATGATTTCCCCCTACCTAAGACTAAACCACCCAAGAACAAAAATGTAAGAATAAACCAAGGTCCTGGAAATTCTGAACTCCCTAACCTACTCCCACCTGACCCTACCTGAGCATTCCCCTTACCTGAGCATCCCCATACCCTATCCTAAACATTATATGAAAAAAAAATATATATACAGAAAAAATATTAACAATAAAAAATAATTAAATAAATAAAAATAATAATCAATTTAAAAAAATGTATACATAAAAAGGAAAAAACCTAACAGCCCATTACTCTTGCACCTACCCTAAAGAAATACTACCTTATAAGTACCAACCCTGCCTCAAAAAAGATAGTAAATCCGAAGGAGAAGTTAAAAGGTTTACTGCCAACCACGGACGGACGGACACGCCAACAGAACGCCGAACTATTTGATAAACAAAGACACTCAGAATAAAGAAGAAAAAGTATTTTGATAACAATGAATTTTCTTGAAGTAATTTTCTTCGAAAGATCGATATGAATTCATTTAATTTTATAGGTTAAATCTCTTGCTTAAATTGATAGGAAGTCTCCTTGGCGACGATGTTGAAAATGTATTAACAGCCCCAACATGCTATGGTAGGAGAGATGTAAATAAAGTTAGAGTAAGATAGAGTGAGAAAGAGAAGGATTTAAATGGCCATTTTCCTACCAACGACGATGAAATAGAATAACACTACCCGAGCGCTGGGGGGAGGGGGGGGGAAGTATTTACCCTTTTTCATTCTAAGTAGCCTAATATGATGACTTTATCTCATTCAGCTTGAGTTATTGCCCTTCTTGCTAGTTACCTTCAGCTCAACTCATGTGCGCAAAATGTACAGCTTACTTAGATAGCGTTGTGAATGTGCGTGTATATATATATATATATATATATATATATATATATATATATACATTTGTATATGCATAAATATACATGTATGTATTGATATGATATGATATATATAATATATATATATGTACATATATATATTACATATATATATATATATTATACATATATATATATATATATATATATATATATATATATATATATATATGTACATATATATATACATTTATGGTTATAGAGATACATAAATTATTGATGCTACATATCTGTGGTGTAATAAACCTCTACAACCCAACTTAGCGGCACTTGCAGCCTACGGGCTACAGAAATATTCACATGCGTAGATGGATATGGTAATAGACGACTTCGCGATAAAGATGCTAGGGCAGTGATTTTGAGTAATTTCACGCTCTTGACGCAACTGATAACCACACTTGACAACTGACGACAAGCGAATCATCCGAAACAATTCTGGGAAAGACACTAAACGGGAGCCACATTTACTGTTGAGGAAAAATCGACGCGTCACTGAATGCCGCCACGTCATACAACAAAGAAAATGTGTAGTAGATGACTATACAGAGAGAAAATGACACCAGCAATCAAGTGACATGGCCACGTTTCGCGTGCCAGTTCAAAAACAGCTCACGTAACAAACGTGATCTACTGCCAAAATATGGAAGAACATAAAAAGTAGACTGAATAGTCGTGTAGAACATTAGCCATTTAACATATTATCACCAATTTGCGAAGAAAAAATGCTAAAACCAGGCTAGTATGATAAGAAAATTGTGATACCTTAATTTTACCTCGCGCTTAGCCCTTATCTTATCTTTTATTACGTTCGGTATATCGACCGCTTCGGCGCCGTTATCTGGTGTATCTAAAAGGTTATGCCTCCATCTATTCTCCGAAACTCACAAAAACTATCAGCACTTTCGAAATGGAAATCATACTGAGGAAACAATAGAATCCTAATGAGAAACCTTAGTGCTACGATATTACATATAAGAATGTATGAATTGGCAGAAGTCACGTGAAACACAATAAACGGATTAGAGGAATAAATACTCTTTTCAGACAGAATGAAGGCAGGCAGAAGTTAGGAAAAAAGGAAGAAAAACAATAAATGGCAAACAAATAGAATGTTCTTGCAAGTAAACATTAGCAATGGACCGTTATGGACCCAATTTTTAAATCGGTAGAATATCTTGAACTAACATGATTGTTACACCATTGCGGAAACCTGTCAGTCAAAACGCCAAGGCCTAAAAATACATATATATATATATATATATATATATATATATATATATATATATATATATATATATATATAATTTACACATCCCAGGAGCAATTATTATACTCCCGCCAGCACAGCTCTAGGGGTCATCGGAACGCACAAGCCCTTCCACCTAGCCGAGATTGTAGTCCATTATTACTGTGGTGATATTCAATGTCATCCAAAGAAATGGACAGAGAAACCCAATCAACAATAAATGGCTTCCTCCCTGGCATGTTGGAATGGAATTATTGCCTCTATACATGTAGGCCTGTTAGCACCATAAGGTCGACACTAATGATTTTAGGAAGAAAAATATTCCCACAAGATACGAGGGTCATCCGGAAAGTAGTACCCGTTCGTGCCGCATGAAGTGCTGACGACGCGAGTAGCCGCTGGACGAGGTCAGATAGCTTCAGTGGCTTGTCTGCCTTCTCTGAGCCAAGTTGCGTGACGCTAGCATTGCCTGTGTTGTTTCTGTGATTGTTTACAATGTTTAAAAAAATTGAGAACGCCGCCAGTTGTGAAGTGAGGGCAGTGATTAAATTCCTCAATGCAAGAAACGTTCGCCCATGTGATATTCATCGCCAATTAAAGGAGGTGTATGGAGACAATGTAATGGACGAGTCGTCTGTTCGGCGGTGGTGTCGCAACTTCAACATGGGGAGGGGGAACACACACGACGATGAGCGTTCGGGGAGACCGTCTGTCATTACAGACCAACTGGTGAGCTCAGTTGACGAATTCGTGAGGAACGATCGGCGCGTCACAATTGATGACATCTGTGAGCATTTTCCCAATGTTTCTCGAACAATTGTTCATGAAATTGTTAAACACCATCTGCATTATGCAAAAATTTGTGCAAGATGGGTCCCTCGCGTATCTCAATGAGCTGGCGGCGAAGGACTATGCAGCAGGAATACAGAAACTTGTCACACGTTATGACAAATGCCTTAATTTGCTTGGAGATTATGTTGAGAAGTAGTTTAAAGTATCCTCTTTCAAATAAAATTTTTTATGTTTGTTAATATTTACTTTTGTGTCTTTATTTCACGAACGGGTACTACTTTCCGGATGACCCTCGTAAGATTTTTCTGGGAGGTAACATAGAAATAAATTTTATGGCGAATGAAAAATCCATGTTCAGGTAAATCATTAAATTAAATTAAAAATTTTTATGACCTATCTTTTGCAAAATTGTATTGTTTGTATACGACGATGATTTTGATGATGCCATGTTGTCATACTGAGGGCATAGTAGGAAAATTTGTCATTCGCTTGGCAAAGAGTCTAATATTTGAGCATCACTAGAAAAATATGGCAATGCGTTGAATATTGTTTATTTTAAAATTAGCATGGAATAATTTTCAAAACTAATAGGTCAAATAGTACGAATCGTAGAAAAATTATAAATAAAATTAATTTATTTTTAATGTTTAGGAATCATGCGGTTCCACCATTGGGGTACTTGCCTCTTTGCGATTTCTATGGCAAATTTTTATGTTTAATTTATACAACTTGTTATTAGAAGTCATTACTGTATTTTTTACTTTTCCTGAAAACAAATTATAACGGGGATCGAGATGGTGCGGGGGCTAACGTACTGGCTTCCCACCCAGAGGGCGCGGGTTCAAATCCCGGCGGTGTTGAATATTTTTCAGAGGTATCTCGATCCCTACTCGAGGTGCTTTGTGGAGGGCACTTTGGGTGAGTACGCCGTCCGTCGGATGGGACGTTAAACTGCGGACCCCTTGGCGCCTTTCGTAAAGAGTAGGCTAATGCCGACGCCGGGTTTCTCTCCACCCTTCATCCTTTCCTGTCCATCCCCTATGGCGCAAATGACCTCAGCTGTCGGTCGCCTCCCCTAAAAACTACTACTACTACTAACAAATTATAACGATAAGTGTACTGAGAAGGAAACAGCTAATTTGAGGTTGATTTCATTGCTGCATTTAACTCTATATTTCCCTATTAAGTCTAAAAGGTAAATACCTTAAAAACAATGCATTAATCTTTGCCAGTCTACCATTTAATGTACGTTTTCGATGGACACATACTTGGCATACCTAGGAACCAACCAAGATACATTCCTTCCTTAATTCATGCCTTCCAACTTGTCATCATCCTTATATCTAGTTCTTCCTTGCTTGCCTAAAATTGCCCCCTCTATATCACATTCTTCACATTCCATTGCCGAACAAAATGCTCTGCATCCATCTTTCCGACCTCTCTTTGATTTCGACGAACATTCCCCTCTCCTCCTATTTCACCCTCCTAGCACTTCCTCGTTTATATTCCTTTCTACCAATTTCAGCTTTTCCATTCTTCATCACACCCACCTTCCAAAAGCCATCAATTTAAGCCTATCATCCTGATTCAATAACGATGTTTCCGCGCCATACCAAATCACGCTCAGCATAAAAAATTTGAGGAGCTTACTTAAAGTCCCTGTCATCAATTCCTTGCTTCTTGAAAGTTTCTTTGCCGAATGCAATTCTTTTACTTATATCCGTATTACTTTGACCAAAAACACTTCCGACATATTTAAACTTCCACCTGATCTATGCTTTGCCGATTTTGCTAAAGGTACTACATATTCGGAGAGTGATGCCTTACAATACGATAGGGTTAAGGGTATATTTTGAAACTTAAAACGCCGTTGCTATGGGGTTTATTTACTGTTTGGAAAGAAAGCAGTAGCATATAACATTGGTTTATATCAATGATAATTACTTACTTTTGCTTAGCTATAATCAGTTATAAAACGCGTTCATTTTGGCTCACTTAACAGTACAAATTACAGAATGATACTTTGTCAAAAGTAATTAACAGATCAATTTAATCTTAAAATGAAAACCAAAGAACAATATGCCGAACCTGTTTGTGTCAAGTTACCATATTCACGTTTATAACAAAAACATTTTATTTCATTTCGACTCAATCGAGGTATATTGAGCAGGTTTGTCAGTTTTTTAAGTACTGCATTACCAACACAGAAATGAGTTTGGACAACATCTTTGCTTTTCTTTTATATTTCCAATTATGTTCTCTTGTCTGAAGATATAAATTATCAACACGAACCTATGCTTCGCAATAATTTTTCCAGAATAATTAAGAGAAAACTGTCATGGGAAAGGTTCTATTTGCACTCATGATTGATGAACTTTCTTCAAATATGCTGTGGTGAAAATTTTAAAATAATATGAAGCAACACGACTTGAGGACAGAACCATCTTATTAAGTTTACTTAAGTTTATGGATGAAGCAGCAGGCACAAGATACTTTGCGCTCAATTTCGCATACGTTCCGTCCTTGGCAGAAGTTGCTCGCTCACACTGAGCGTTCGTTTGAAACGAGGGTACCACCTTTAAGAAAAATAGGAAGTTCTCGCTGCTTACCTCCAACTCCTAGCGGGATTCTCGAGGAAGATAAATAAAGCAGAGAAGGTGGCAAACATAAAGAGGGCGTGATTGCCACTGCTGAGAAGACTGGAAGGGCTAAGTGGAAAGAGGGGTGAAGAAGAAAGTTTGGTTGGTGTGCGGCTGTGGGAATAGAGGAGGGTGAGAGGGCATTTCGGATGAAAACGGAAGTGTACTCTGGTCTGGGAGGAGAAAATGGAGAGACGGCAGACCCACACTCATCGAGTTTCTTACTCTATATATATATATATATATATATATATATATATATATATATATATATATATATATATATATATATATATATATATATATATATAGCTCGTGATATGTTCGAATCCGCCTTGCCCACCTCTCCTGTGTTCGTCGTCCTTTCTATGTATTCCTATCCATTTTCCTTAATCTATTTCCATGTGAATGAATATATAAATATATATATATATATATAGACACACACACACAGAGTTTTTTCAAGACCAACGTTTTCATATGGAGGAATGTTATAGCTTAAGTGATATTTTTATCGTGAGGAATAATCCCAAAAAAAATTAGTCGTTTTTTTCTCCATATGAGGGTGATTTACAACGAGGTTAGATATTTGAAATTAAAATTATTTCCACAAATAAACGGACCAACTCAATATGTAGTAATCTATCTTCGGTAGTTACTCGTTAATGTACTCCTTATGCAAATCTTCTTTACTCAAAAACGTATTAAAACCAATATTATCACAGAAATCAAATTGAAAAACGAAGTTGAGTATTCTACTAATGTTTTGAAAATATCACTTTTCGTATCTCTAAATTTGAAAAAAATGTTCGGTGCGAAAAATGACTTTTTATCGAGGCAATTTCGAAGATTTTCAGATTCTATATAAAATCATATCGTAATAACTATCACCGGGTGAAATTTTGTAAAAGATGCGCATTTATTTTGGACATAATAAGTTTGAAAACCTTAATTTCTATGAAAAAAATTGAAACATTTTTTGTAGCCAACAAATGTTTTTTTATTCGATTTGTCCGTTGGCAATACAACTTACGAGCGTAGGCTGAAAACGAATGTAGACCACTAGCAAAATGACCTTCAGAAGCACTCCTGGTGGCATGTGGAAGTAACATTCCCCCTCTACACGCATGCGCAGGTTTGGAATCGTTACATTCATCCAGTGTAATTTGAGAAGCGGAAGTATGGAGACGTGTTCTAGTACTATGCCAACGCGAGTTAAACAGCGTGCTGTTATCGAATATTTAACTGATGAAAAAGTGACTCCTACTGAGATTCATCGTCGTTTAAAGGCTGTTTATGGTGACGATTCTGTTGATAGGTCTACTGTAAATCGATGGGTAGTAAAATTTCGTGGTTGCGACACTGGAAAAGCCATAATTGTTGATAAAAAACGGAACGGACGTCCGAACACTACCACAGACGATAAACATCGCAAACTCGTCGAAGATTTGATTTAAAATGACCGGAGTATCACTCAAAAGCGTATCACAAACCATATTGGAATATTCCAGGAACGTATCTGCTTCATTATTGAACAATTGGGGTACCGTAAAATCTGTGCACGAAGGGTACCACGCCGTTTCATAGACGAGAACAAACAAAACCCTCCAAATTCCCCCGATCATGCGCCTTGCGATTTTTATACTTTTTCCTCAATTCTAGAGACACCTATAGGGTAATCATTACACCCCGGACGATGAGGTGAAGGCAAACATTCGATAACAGCCCCCTATTTAACTCGCGTTGTCATAGCACTAAAACAGGTCTCCATACTTCCGCTTCTCGAAATACACTGGATGAATGTAACGACCTCAAACCTGCGCATGCGTGTTGAGGGGGAATGTTAATTCCACATGCCACCAGGAGAGCTTCTGGAGGTCATTTTTTGTGGTTTACAAGCATGTGTGCATTATGTTTCAGCCTATACTCGTAACTATGGTGTTTTGGATATATTTACATAAGAAGATTAACAGCTTACAATTGCAAAATTTTCCAACGGTCAAAGTATATACCATTTCTGTGTGCTCACACATACTTTAATATACTTTCAACCGATCTCCAAACATATGTCTGAACTTTCGTACTCACAAAGAATATTCCCTCGATAACCTCCGTACTCACACTAAATTTTATTCAAGCCCTGGCATCCCCATGCTTATGTTTCCATTCGATATTGTGGCGGGGAGTACACTTTTTTACGCACTTAGGTTTTTTTTGACAAAAAAGCATTTTTTCACTGGCTTAGTATACCACCAATTCAGGAACTCGCAAGCCCACTGCACTCTTTAGCTATTCTGTCAAGCAATTTTACTTCTCTATACTCCATTTTTTATGTAGCGTGGCTTGGAAACTTGGTCTTTGAGGCAAGTAGATACGCGTAGGTTTTATAATGATTAGATGTGGACTTGTAGAAGAATGGAAGGTATAAAATTAACCGAGAGGAAAACAAACGACCAATTTTTAGGCATATTAGAGGAAGAGAGTAGATGGTTTTAGGGAGTGATTCAAAAGAGGCAGAACAAATGGATGCAGGGGATATTAAGGGAGAGGCATTAGGATGCTGAAGACTGCGACACGAGGTGATATTATAATGTATAGAGGTGTAAAATACTGTGAGAGCGAGATAGAGGTGGGAGAGTACTGCATGGTACAGCCTCAGGGTCCATCAACACTTACCCAAGCCATTACACTAGGGATAAATATATTACATTATAATGCAAGATATTTTTTCATAATATAGACGAGGGACCGGGTAAGAATATACCTTTAAAAGTTTTAATCTTTACTCATAATCAAAGACCACTATCATCAATCTGACTATCCATCTTTCTCTCGTGCGAGGGGACTAGGAATAGCTAGGTGCGGGTGTCTTAACTGAGAGATGAAGTGAAAAACACCCACTTCATCTTCCTAAGGGATGCGAGAGCCTGAAAGAGATATGGCGGCGTAAAACAAAAGAGGTACGGGTCGCGCGAATTTCTTGCTCACCCTCTCCAGCCAAAGAGACGACGTCAAGCCGCCTTCCCGCTATCCACCTCACAACTCCCCAAACCACCCGCCACGTCCCTTTCTACTTAACGATCGCACAGCGACGTGACGAAAAAAAAACTGAAAGGCAAAGAGCGAAAAAAGAGACAATCGAAATTTTTTTTCTTATAGCTTACTTGAATGAGGTGCGAAACGTAGCGTGGAAAAAAATTGACACCAAACCATTTTACCTTTTTCAATTAGTATATTAATACATTAACTATGAACTGTAAAAGAAATGGGAAAGCATAAGGAGGAATGGGAGGTGTTAAACGAGAAATTCGGTGGTGAATCCATAAAAACAGGTTTGAAGAAGATACATTTTTTAGTTTCCGTTGAAGTCAGTCAAGGGGTTGAAAGTATTGCTGAGCGCATTAGAAAGGCGATGTAAAAGATAAGAGGCGAGAATAAATATAAACAAAAAGAAGGTTATGATGTTTTAGAGGAGGAAGGATAAGTTCAATATCAAAATAGGATTTCATAAAATAAAGCAGGCGGAACAATTTACCAATCTCGGAGGTGTTTTGGACCAAGAAGGTCAACGCAGTAGGGAGATACGAAGAAGAATAGGGTTACACAAACAGTCATTCGCGAAGAGGAGGAAATTGAAACTTTGCATAGGATTGGGCAATTAATGACAGGGATGTTTATAAGGATTTTAAGAAAACGTTTATTAAAAGTTTCTAATGGATTTTCAATTGTTTCTGGCTCAACCTTGTGGAAATTCATGTTAATGAAATTAAGAATACAAAGTAACTTTCCACTGTTCTTTATTAGCGTACAACCGGTTTCAACGCTCAAGCATCACCTATCGTCTACGGAATAATAAATATAATTAAATCGGGGCCATTGCCACAATAAACTACCTCTTAATCTAGTTTTTTTTACCAATAAAAGCATTGCTCAAACAGTACCAGTCTCCTTAAAATATGTGAAAATTGCACAGCAAGGGTGACAAAGTGTACCATTTCCTTTTCCTAGCGACACGTTTGTTATTGAAAGAAAGTTCTTATCTAACTATAAATAAAAAGGATTAACATGATGCGTGAGTCTTCGTAACTTTCATCTAATCGAAATCAGAGAACGATCAGCAATAGAATGCTCAATCCACTAGGCTATCTCTCCTCCTCGCAAGCAACTAAGCGTGGAATACAAATGCACCGTCAAAATTAAGTTCAGAATCGGATGAGATCTAACAGCAAGGATTTAAGCTCGTGAGTCTCCAAGAGATGACTCTGGTCTCAATACTCGCACGAAACCCTTTGATCAGCGGTCGAGCGCTCAGAAAATTAGGCTACCACGTCGCTTGAAAAACAAAAACGATGTGAAAAGATATCTCACTGCCAAAAATCACGAATCATCATTTGTAACGCAATCGGAGTTACTGAAAAATTTTCATCAGCCTGATTGCAAATTATCGCAAGTGAAAGTTATTAATATAACTGAATGTAATCTAGATGAGAAGGCTAATTAAAACATTTATTGAAATAAGAAGCAATCTCTAATCAATCTGCACAAAGTGCAAGTGCAAAGTGCATCAAACAAGTGCAAAACGAAGAAGGAAGACCAAAGTGGAGAAGAAAGACTGCTATTACCACAAAATAGGAGCCAGAAATTTTAATAATTGTGGCTGAATGATAGCACGGAGTGACGGAAGGTGGACTGAATACAATGAGGAGGTTCAAATATTGGAAAATAATAGCCAGCTTAGACACAAAAAAATTATTCGATTTTGACATTAGTCCAGGGAGACATGGCGGAGAAATAATTGAAATATCCATAAGAACCAATCCAAATATGAGCATTTATAATACGGGTTCGATTTTCGGGCAAGCCTCTCTGGGCACCTACAGCTCCACCCAAGCTTTGTGATTTTTCGGGTATCAGATCTTCCTCAGAAACCATAACCGGTACAGGGAAAGGAACTGGCCCCCCTACCCTGATGTGTGAACTTCACACGCCGTATGGGGCTTAGTATTGGGTGAACTCTACCATCACCAACCAAACCGACCTAAGGGTTGACTAATGTGTTTTCATATATACTGAAAAGCCAAATAAAATAGAGGAGCTATTTAGGAAATACTCAATGGAGCGTAGGTTAAATTACAGATTACATCTCTTTCATAAATTGAAAGGATGTCACTTTAGCAGTGATGTTGAAAATGTGTTATTATCCTCAATCGTACTATGGTAGGCGAGATCATGTCAATAAAATTACAGAGATTAAGTGTAGAACAGATAGATTTAAGATGCCATCTTACCACGAACGATAATGGTCAGAATAACATTGTCCGACCGCGGAAAGGGTAAAAATATTTGGGTCAAAATTAGTCTTGTGTGTATTCACCCCCTGCAGCACACCCTTGCGGTAGCTTTCAGGGCACTAAAATAAGTGATTAAGTCAAATTACGGACAGCTAGTACACTCTTGGGTCTCTAGATGTTAGGATATTCAGTAGAGTAAATCTGGATCGTGGACTTGAGAGTTGGAAAATATTGATGATAATCCTTTTTCTTAGGAAGGATTAGGAGATTCAATTCTGACCGATGTATATTCTAAAATCGCATATCCCAAGAGATAAAATGAAACGGATATGTGTGGTCATCTTCCTCCTCAAAATGACGGAACGTATACTATAAATGTAAAGCTGGAGACGCATTGTCTTAGACTATGAAAACTTTTGCTCTAATTAGTTCTACGTTCAGAATCATGGCAATAATTATAAGCGGAATATGTTCTTCGTGATTTCACTTTGTCAATATTTGTCGTTAGGATGATTGGAGCAATTGTAATTAAGAATCCTGTAAGTAATCATCTGGGTCATACACTCGTGTCTTAAAACATAATTAGCTGGCTTTGCTTACGTACCACTTATCCAGACCTGCCGTTGCCTTTCTGGTTCGTTCGATTTTCTTTGATGAACACCTCCAGGACGTATAAACACTCTCCTTATGACGGCGGGTTAGTGATGAGTACCTATTGAACCGAATAAAAGAAATGGGCAATTTATACATCACAGCATATCAGACGACATTTTGCGTAAATATAGTAGAACCATAAATATAAACAGAGGAGATTATGGATAATATTCCTCAAAAGTATATGATATTAAAACATTTCAGTAACGCATTTAAAGCTTCAATAAGCCCGTCCGTTTATTTAAGTACAGATGATGATGTCCAGTTTCTAGTCATATTATTCTTAACTATAAATTCGTGAAAAATGAAGAAGAGTAATTGTAATTTTAAAATATCCTATCAATATAAAGTTCACTACGTAATTTAAAATGGACGATCGTTTTATAATTGACATTAAAATAGATAAAAAATATTGCGATCACGAGCTATGATAACCGACGTCATTATACTTGTTATTGTTTACAGGTCGAAAGCTTCGGTAATATTACTTATTTTAAGCACTCAAAAGGAAATGTTCGAAGTTATGTTTAATCGCATCCGTTTAAGGATCACTCCCATGGGACAACATTTCTCTCACTCCGCATCCATTCTGTTATCTAATACCGTGAGATATTACGGCAGAGAAGCCCCTTTTCCCATCTCAACCCCTTCCCCCATCTATCACCCGCCCCGTAACCCAATGCACCGCGTTTTGACCCCAACCTAAGCCCCACCCTATTGCCCCACTGCTCCCGAACAGTTGTTATCTCCGCGTTTTAAGCTCCCTAATTGGTAGGGTTCGCCTCGACAATCTCATTTCCGCTACTCACTCCTTCATCCCCTTCCTACCCACTCCTTATCTCTCTTCCTACTTTTCTTCGCCTCCTATTCTCCCCTTCTAGGCTACGTCCTTTATCTTTTCACTAACCCCCCTCCCCCTACTTATTTTCCTCTTCCAACGGACCTGGTACTCATCCAGAATGTGATCGATTAAGTGATCATTCCATCTCCATGACATGTGTTCTATCGCCAGCAATTATTCAGCAAAGAACTATGATGCTTTAAACCTTCAAAGGGCAAGAATGGGTATTTTTTTAAATTCCGCATTAAATATATTGGAATCATTCCTTAATATATAAATAGAACTCGCCCATTCTTAACGATTTGGCAATCCTTTGGTATTCAGTAGTTAATTAAATCCAGCAAAGAATCTCCGAAGAACCAAATATTCCATGGACAATGAAAGATCATATTAAAATTTGACGTTAATTTTTTAAAAATTATGAAATACATTTATACATTTATAAAAATATATATATATATATATATATATATATATATATATATATATATATATATATATATATATATATATATATATATACTCATATATACAGAAACAGATATAAGGAAAAGGGATAGGAACACATATAAAGGACGAACACAATAGAGGTGGGGAAGGCGGAATCGAACGGATCACAAGAGTAAAAATATTTCCTCAACCGGGACTCGAACACCGGATCTTTCCACTTGCCGGGCGGATGCTCTTAACCACTTGAGCTATCGAGGATAGTCAATTTACCCTGAGATCCGTGGGTCTAATATGTCGCCAAGCGCCCCGATTCTTTCAGCCAAGAGATGGCGTCAGGGGGCTGTTTCACCCACCAAAGGAGAAATAGACAATACACAAGGAAAGGAAAGGACAGTGGGTTAGAATTCATACAACATCATACAGGAAAGGAACAGTGCGTTTCGTGGCACGCATAGCCAGAAGAAAGAGATGAGCCACATTGGCCAAATACATATTCAAACACGAAATCCCGCCAAACGGCGAATAAATACTCATATATACAGAAACAGATATAAGGAAAAGGGATAGGAACACATATAAAGGACGAACACAATAGAGGTGGGGAAGGCGGAATCGAACGGATCACAAGAGTAAAAATATTTCCTCAACCGGGACTCGAACACCGGATCTTTCCACTTGCCGGGCGGATGCTCTTAACCACTTGAGCTATCGAGGATAGTCAATTTACCCTGAGATCCGTGGGTCTAATATGTCGCCAAGCGCCCCGATTCTTTCAGCCAAGAGATGGCGTCAGGGGGCTGTTTCACCCACCAAAGGAGAAATAGACAATACACAAGGAAAGGAAAGGACAGTGGGTTAGAATTCATACAACATCATACAGGAAAGGAACAGTGCGTTTCGTGGCACGCATAGCCAGAAGAAAGAGATGAGCCACATTGGCCAAATACATATTCAAACACGAAATCCCGCCAAACGGCGAATAAATACTCATATTACACTCCTTTGGTGGGTGAAACAGCCCCCTGACGCCATCTCTTGGCTGAAAGAATCGGGGCGCTTGGCGACATATTAGACCCACGGATCTCAGGGTAAATTGACTATCCTCGATAGCTCAAGTGGTTAAGAGCATCCGCCCGGCAAGTGGAAAGATCCGGTGTTCGAGTCCCGGTTGAGGAAATATTTTTACTCTTGTGATCCGTTCGATTCCGCCTTCCCCACCTCTATTGTGTTCGTCCTTTATATGTGTTCCTATCCCTTTTCCTTATATCTGTTTCTGTATATATGAGTATTTATTCGCCGTTTGGCGGGATTTCGTGTTTGAATATGTATTTGGCCAATGTGGCTCATCTCTTTCTTCTGGCTATGCGTGCCACGAAACGCACTGTTCCTTTCCTGTATGATGTTGTATGAATTCTAACCCACTGTCCTTTCCTTTCCTTGTGTATTGTCTATTTCTCCTTTGGTGGGTGAAACAGCCCCCTGACGCCATCTCTTGGCTGAAAGAATCGGGGCGCTTGGCGACATATTAGACCCACGGATCTCAGGGTAAATTGACTATCCTCGATAGCTCAAGTGGTTAAGAGCATCCGCCCGGCAAGTGGAAAGATCCGGTGTTCGAGTCCCGGTTGAGGAAATATTTTTACTCTTGTGATCCGTTCGATTCCGCCTTCCCCACCTCTATTGTGTTCGTCCTTTATATGTGTTCCTATCCCTTTTCCTTATATCTGTTTCTGTATATATGAGTATTTATTCGCCGTTTGGCGGGATTTCGTGTTTGAATATATATATATATATATATATATATATACATATATAAACACAGATGTAGATTTTTAGAATATAGAGACACAAAGAAAGGACACTCACAATTTGTTATTTGAGGTTTGGCAGCACGGCTGTCTTCTTCAGAATGGCGTTCTCGGGGAAGAGCGGAGAGGATGTGCGGGGGAGAGGTGGGGGAAGGAGAGGTAAAGGGACCAATAGGAAATGAACAAGGGGCTGGGGGGGATATGTAGGCATAGCTCACCGGATGAAGATGCGCAGCATCGAAACCATGGTCGTGACATATTAACTCTTTACTGTGGAAGAGTTAAGTTTCTTTTTCCCCTCATACTTATTACGAAGATAGTTGAGGCTACGACGAGAATGAAAATTGTCTGATTTGACTGACGGATAAATTACGAATCCCATATTCACATCAACCATTCTTGACCTCGAGGGTATGAAAATATAAATATACCCAATGCTAGCAATCACCTCCTTATTTTCTATTAATGACTAGTAATCTAACGCAGAAAAAAAACCCTCTCATGGTGTTAATACTCGTATAGTTTATGGGTAGAAATTTACTGACCACCTTTCAAGGATATTATCCTTAATTTTAAAGCTCCCCAAAGCTCATAATTCTACCCTTATAGCCGCTCGATTTCTCTATCCACCCCTTATTCTTCTTCACCCCATTACTCACTCGAACCCGGTATCCCTTCCCTTTTCCGTCGGCACCCTAGCGGGGGATCAATTAAGTGGGACCCTGGGTCAGGGGAGATCGGAAATGTAGGGTAAGCGGAGGCCGGCGGCGTCCACTTGTTTCTTTTTCATTGCAGTGGAATAAGGTCGACTCCCATACTGATGCCACTCGCTAAGGCAGTGAATCTCCGTTTCCCGTATCCTTCCTATACTTCCACCGTGGCCATTTCGCTCGAAGGGAGTGAGTAAAAAAAATAAAAACATGATAATAAAAAAACAGGGAGCCTCTCGGAAGAACCTTTAAAAAAACACCCAAAAACCGATTCTCTGAAACTATCGCCCCAAGCATTATACAACCACTGCCGCCAACCTTGAGCTTCCTTCCATCCGATCCCCATCTCATCAATCTCGAATCAATGCAAAAGGGTTTCTATTTTCCCTCCCCCCCCCCTCAAAATACCCCTAGGGAAAGATTTCGGTTTGTCTGTGAACTTTTTATTTTAGTCTGCGTGTTGGGTGAAGTGTCCTGTTTGGGAGGCTATTGGCTTAGGGAAATTATTTTTATATTTATATTTATTGCTCTGGTTTTTTCTATTACTTACTTATTCATTTCTTTTTTGTATTTAAAAAACCTATGCATTGAATTTTTTATCGTTCTATTTTTAGGCTTAGTATTATTCTCTTACTTGTTTCATTGCAATGTTTTTGTGAAATTAAAAAAAATATTTTTTAACGTTAACCATTGTTTTTAGATATAATTTATATTAATGTTGGTGTAATAATTTTAATTTTAGTTTAAAAAATTATTTTTCGTTTAAATATATTAGTTTTGATTGATTACTTTATTTTTTAGGCTTAAACCTTTTTTAGTTTCTTAGTTTTAGTTTTATACATTTTATTTTGACTTCTATATTAAATTTTTGGTGCATGATTTTTTTGCACCATTGCTTTGCTAAATATAATTTTGACATTACTTATTTGTTAATAATTCTAATAATTTCCTTTTATTTATCTAATTAGAAATTTTTTCCTACTTTTATTTTTTATATTGACTACTTTTTTTCCTTTTCATACGGATATTTATTTTTTATTTTAAACTATATTTTTGGATATTTTAGTATTTTTCCGTTTATTTACATTTAAATCTTGTCTTAAATGCATATTACCTCTTTTATTAATTTTTTTATTTAACCCACTTTCATTTTTAATTTTACTTAAATACTGACTTTTTAGTAAATTAATTTTCAACTACTTTCCGGTTTTATCAGTTTACCGCCATTTTTAATTTGTTTATAGTTCAATTTTACTGTTGCTTTGATTGGAATTTTATTTCTATTAATTTTATTTTTATAAATCTTATTCTTATTTCACCAAATGCTTATATTTTTAAATACTCTGTAAATGGATTATTCTTTGCTTGAAAAGGTTGCTGAGAGGTTTTGCTCTTCCACGATCCCCCATCCCGGGGATGTCCCGCCACCTCTCCGAGGACATTCGGATGTCAAGGCGGGTGACAGCTTTTCTCGGAGTCTTTCAGGTGAAGGGAGGATTTTTGCCCGACGGACGAGCTTCGTGGGAGGACGTGTCAACACGACTCACTGAGAAAACGAACTGAACATGGGCACTTGGGTGCCAGAGGACTAACTAGACCCTAGCGTCGACATTCATTTTCCCTTTAGACCAAAATTAACAAGATGGCCGCAAATCGTTCGTTATCATTTCCACTAAAAAAATCATAAAATCTGGAATTAAAAATATCCATTTAAAAGAAAATTTTGAATCCTAGATACCAGTGATTTTGGTCTAATTAGCTAAGCAAGTGAAAAATCATAAGCCAAAAAATGAAAAAAAATTGAGCAGGGCACTTTTAAGCAAAGAATGAATTACAATTTGACGAGTTTTTGAAAATTACTTGAACAGGGATATGTGACTATATTATAACGGTATTCCAATGCTCAGAGTTAAAAATATCATCTCATGTTATTTGTTTTCAACTTCTATGGATGTGGAAGGTTCTAGGAATCATAGGGGAAGATAGACGACTATTGAGAGATATTCGAAGGAAGGACAATTGGATGGAGAAGACGCTGAGAAAGAAAATGATATAATGAAGACGGTGATAAAGAGGGGAGGGAAGGATGCAGAGATGAAGAATGAGTTTTATATATATATATATATATATATATATATATATATATA